>NC_046160.1:125444859-125600507 GCF_011064425.1 Rattus rattus | reverse complement strand
GTGTTGCATTGCTCCATACATGCACGCACTCCAGACACATGTATATGGCTACTGCATATCTCAGACACACACACATGGATATACAGACAGTCACGCACACAGACACACACATACATATACACACATGCATGCACACGCACCCCACACACACACACACACACACACACACACACACACACACACACACACACACACACACACGAGCACAGCCGAGAACCCCAAGTAAGTCTCTCTCTTCCAGAAAATTCAATGTTCAGGTTACCCCCAAACCCACTTTGATCAAAGGACGAGCTGCAGCTGAGAGTACCAATCAGCCCTCAGAAGAGAAGGGAACTAAACTCATCAAACATCCATGAGACTAAGGCCATATTATTGAGAGTAATCATGATTCCGGCCACAGTTGAAACTTCGCTCTAATTGGAACAGGTAAACCTGTGATTCAGCTCTGCAAGTCAATTAACTAGTATATTGAACTGTAACGGTGTATTTATTAAGGAGCAGAGAAATGAGGCCATTAGGAGCTGGAGATGAATACATTGAGATGAAATGAATGAATCATTGAAGGACCTCATTTGGGGTGTTTTATTAGCTAGATTTACGTGTAAATTACCAGAGACGTGAATCGGGAGGAAAAGGAATTAATCGCAATTTAACATTTTATTTTCATTTCTTATTCGCTTCTCCAGGAAGTGGAAAAGTGTTGGGAAAGGACCAGCTCTGCCTGTTTGCTTTTCAAAACATGATTGCCTAAAGTAAAAGCACAATTTCAGGACTTGGGAGCCCCAGAGAGGGTCAGAAGGCCTGGAGGAGAGTCTACCTCCTCAATATTTATCAAGTAAATTTCCAGCACTGATCTCTGTTAGAGTACGCATCCTTGGAACCTGGGGAGGTGTCCTGACTGCATGAAGTGCCAGACAGAGCCACCAGTCCCTTGTCTAGAGGTGCTACTTCCAGGACACCATGAAGAATGACCGTAGGGCCTATGGGGACATAAACTTTGCAGATAGTGTGAAACATTTTCAGAAGGCAGAGATTCCTAGGAGAACAGGAAACAGCCCAGGAGGAGGAAACACAACATTGAAACAACACAGCAGCTTCCGGGATGGTGATCGTGCTAAGAGGGAATAAAGAGAGATGAATCAGAGTCTATGGTGACAGGGTAGCTGGAAAAGAAATTGACAGCAAATAACAATAATAAGGAATAACAACAACAAATAAATACAAACAAATAAACAATAACAACAATAAATGCCGGTCTCTGTTCTGCCAGAACTACACTCAGCATTTTCGTTTTCCAGATCCCCATTCAGACATCTTTAAAGAATAAGCACAACTTGACTTTGGAAAAGCAGAAAATCAGCACCCCTGCTCCCTGTAAAAGTTTCAGTGACTTTGCTGATGGGAAAAGAAAGTTTCTGGCTGGGCACCCTGTGCCAGCAGCCTGTGCCAGCCTGTAGGTTTCATTAGCTCTTGCCTTTCTTCTTCCTTAGAAACCATTCGCCCTTAGACGGGCCGGATGTGCTCTAGATAATTGCGTGGCCGAAGTGGGCTGTGATTGACTGATTCCCAACAGAGTTCCACACCCTGTGTCCTGGGAGGCACCTCTGCTTAGATTGGTGCTTAGTTGTGCACCCTTCTGGGGGGCTCCAGATGGAAAGGTGGACCCCAGACCCCTCAGGGACCCAGGGTAGGGACGGTTGGAGGTGACCGTCTGAGTGAGGGTTGGGTCCTTCATGCCTGGTAACTGATATCATCTCTCCACTCAGATAGATGTAATCCTATTCTGCATAAATAAGGAAGGCATGGGCCTGTCCATGTTACCAGAAGAAGCAGGATATGCAGTGATCCTCCTCCTCCTCCCTCCTCCCCCCTGCTGCCCCCACCCCCAATTCTCAACGAGGGGTCTTCATTTTCTGAATGCCCTCAACACCTCCTGACACCCAGAGGGGCTTAGAGCCTGTCACATAAAGAAAAAAAATTACTTTTCCATTTCCCATCTCACACTCACCATTTTTTATTAGGTGCATTATGGATATTAGAGAGAGAGAGAGAATGAGAATTCAAATCGAGGGTCCCTGCTTTGCATAGTAGCTTATACTGACTGGCAGGACGGGGCCACTGAGTCTGAGCATCCAGGGTCCTGCTTTGGTACTGCTGGGTTCCCACGCCATGCGCCCCTCTGACCCTTTTCTTCTCACATACCTTCTCCTTGTTTCTGGCCTGTCTTCAGCCTTCTGTACAGACAGTGCTTTAGGTTTCCAGTGACTGGGAGCAAAGACTGAGTTGTTTACCTCCAGGACTCCCCCTGACCAGGGAGGCAGAGGGCCGGCCCATGCCTAGCTCTGGTTTGAGGCCCCGGTGTCTTCCCAATGTGAACCCAAAGATTATTTCAGGTGGCAGTAGGGTAAACCCTGAAGCATAGAGACATTTGAGTGATGTTCCAGCACACAGTATGTGTCCTTTTTTTATCTAGCCTAGGCCTTCTCGCAGCACCCTGTTCAGACATGGTAGATCTCTTTCTAAGGGTGGGGCCTGAACACCCCAAAACACCCAGCAGGTGAGATACCAAAGTAAGCAGTAGGTGTTGGGTTTCTGGGGTGTCTCCTCCATTCTGAAAAGCATCGTGGAGTTTTTAGAGTTGCAGGTGCAACACTCTGACCATTTTCAAGGTTCAGTTTCACTTCCTGAGAGCCCCTGAGACCCCTTCATATCCTCCCATTCTCCCCAGACACCCACACTGGACAAGGGTGGGCATTTCCTTAGGTACAGTCAGACTCCAGCTACCCTTGAGGGTAGGTAGGCACTGGCCTGTTGCCAGCTGGGGCCTAGCATGGTCAGGAAAGGAAAGTGAAGGTAGCCCTGGGTTCAGTGAGGATGCCCTGGAAACAAACCTGGGCCGGACACTGCAAGCTCTTTAGGTGATGATGTTTCAGAGAACAGGGAGCTTCCAGTTGCAGATTGGGTCAGCCCCACCTGGTAGACGGGAGAGGTCGAGGGTGTTTAAATGTTGCCCCCTGTCCTTCTCTGTAAGACCCGGAAAGATACTTGCAGCCAGCCATGGTGCAAAGAACACGACCACTCTTCCCTTGCTTGTGTGGAGGAACTTAAACTTTTCCCCTGGTTGCCCTGGTTACAAGATCATCTGTCATGTGTTCCTGAGAAGGGTGCTATTGGGAGATGTGGTAGGCGGCGGGGGGGGGTGCGAGATAGTGTCTGTGGGAATCAATGAGCATCTTCGATCATATCACAACCTCATTTCTATTACCCTGACAGCCCCACTGCCCAGCTGCCCTCTCTAAAGCCCTCGACTGGGGCTTTTTTTGATGCATGAATGAAGACTGGGAAGTGGGCCAGACTGGCCCCTGGGTTTCTCTAATCATTTATTAGCTTCTAGTTTTAATTGTTTCTGACTTCTTTTCCAGATTTTTTATCTGGGAGAATTGTCGTCCTTTTGCTGTGTGTGGCGCAGACACGCAGAGCGGGGGCCGACACAAAATTTGAACAGCCTCTCAGAAGGATCTCCAGCAGGGAATGGCTTGAGCACCTACTGTGCTGTGTGCTGATAGGGTTTCTGTGGATGAGTGGGTGAAGCCCTGCCTGTAGAGACCAGTCTCCTGGGGGCAGACAAAGGGGTAGTATCTGTGTTGTGTTTTGAGTGTTCTGTGGCAGAGCTCTTGGATGGGGGTGAACTCTGTGGTCCCTGAAAGGCCTTAAGGCTTTGCGCCTCTCAGACTGAAGTTAAAGTGGTTGAAACCCCACGGGATTGCTAAAGGCACTCCCCAAGCCTCAGGGGGCTGAATATGAGGGTGTTAAGCCCAGAGAAGTGTCCTGCAGAGCAGAACCAGGTGGTTGTTGGGAGTGGCTTTTCCTCTGGGCACCAGCAACAGTGGGGAGAAGACAGGAAGTGAAAGAATGCCCAGAGGAAGCCGGAGGGGATGTTGGGAGCCATCAAGGCCTTTTCCCCTTCTTCCTATGTGGGTGGGAGAGGAGATTTTTGTTGGTGCCGTGGTTGGTTTGCTCAGTAGGGACTCAGAATTCAGGGAGCCCAGGCTGGCCTGCTCGGAGAACAGACTTCACACTGATTTGGCAGACAGAGAACCCTCACTGAGTGGAGCAGGACACTAGGGCTTCAAGGCCCAGATCGGCCACTTCATGGAAGTCATTTTGCATTAGGTAGTATCATTTTCCTTTGGTGCCTCCAGGGGGGAGAGATTTTGAGCCGGGGCGCTAGAGGTGGGAAGTGGCCCATCCCACAGAAGTCCCTGGTTGGGGTGTTCTGTGGGTGTTCCACTCCCTGTGCTTTGGCTCCCCTGCACCCCTTTGGGAGCTATGGTAAGATGGGAGCCAGGTGAGCACGGGGGGGGTCTCATGCTCACGGCTGCCTCTGCATCCTCCTGGGCCGTTGCTTTGAAGACAGTACATGCCCCTGGGTTAAAGGCTGGCTAGCCCACGAGTGCACATCCTCCAGACCTGAACATGGCTGCCTGTCCCTTCCCTCTAGGACTGGCCCCTGATCCTCTTCAAATCTCTCTTTCCTCCAAGGTTTCATAGACAAGGAGTTTCCACAAGGAGGGCAGACTAATGGCGGAGGTGGTCTTGCCCAGGTCACTGAGCTGTGGTGTCAGATTCTTTACAGATCACATGGCTGGGGTTCTGATGGACTTCAGGGCAGAAATAGGATGAGGATGTGCTGACCACACCCCAGGCTCCCTTCCTGGTGCCACTGTCATTGTCCTGCTGCATCAGAGGGGGAACCAGAGAGAACCCCTGCAGCTAGCCCCAGGCTGAGCCTCTGTAGAGGGAGACAGATCCCTGGGCATGCAGACTTTTGCTTCTTTTTCCACCATGTTTGGGAGAATGCCGTGAGCCCCAGATGCATTATGGGTCAGGGGATATGCTCTGCCCTCACAAACCCCATGTTTGGGGGACTGTCAGATTCCAGGTTGCTTTGAGGTCGCAGATACAGAGACCATCCCAGACTCTAGTGCCTGAAGTTGGATCGAGCAACATCAGGACCAATGAAAGGGATGCATCTGAGGGCTGTATGAAGATTTATGATGGGGGAAGAGGGAGAAAGGATGGAAATGACTCTGCCCACTGGCTTTCAGACAGTTGTCTCAGATCCAGTCTGGCTTGGGAGAGAGGAGCCCTTCTGAATCTGGAACCAAATTATTTTAAAAGAAAACCACCAGAGTGAGCATGGGATGCCAGCAATTACACTTCCGCGGGCTCAGCACTTCTGCTAGCAGGGCTTGAGACCGCGCGCACCCCATTGTCCCCTCCAAGACCGGAGAATTTTGTTCAGATTGTTTAGGTTTGGCCACAGGCATTCACTTTACATCTGTAGAAGGGAAGTATTTCTACAGCGCAAGTGCACTGGGGGAGGAATTTCTCCGGGGTTGCCGGAACCTGGAGTTCCAGGCGACAGCTAAGCTTTTGGGTTATTATTCTCAGAATAATGTCCTTTTTTTTTTCCTCCCTCTGTTTTTAACATCTTGCCCTTGGCATCTGTTCCAGGCATTAGGACGAATCGGAGATGTGTTCTGAATGGGGTTAAAGCAAGTTCTTATTGAAAGCCTTCTCTACCTAATTATGTTTCCTTCTTCTGGAAGCTATTTTAATTTTTTTTTATAATCACATGTTAATTGTATTAGAAGGGCCTTTCTGATTAGTTGAAAACATAATGAAAACCTTTGTAAACAACCCAAGAGAGAGAAAGAAAAGGGAACGTGAAACAGAGCCGGTAGTGCCGAGCCAGCTCCAAGAGGCCCAAAGAGCTTACATTTTGATGCTGCAGGAGGATTTGAGATGCGCCTGCAAGTCCTGCTTTGAATGGCAGCTCCAGGTTGCAGGGGCCAAGCGGGACAAACGGGCCTGGTGGAGAGAGGCTCAATGGAGTTTGCCTCGCTAGGGGTTGTGAGACAGACCTGGTAGTCCTGCTTGGTCTTCAGCCGCCACACATTCATTATTCACTGCTTAACCATTCACCCGCCAATCACTAATTTACTCCTGACTGTTCACTTCCACTCACCACTCATTCATTCATTGATTCATTGATTCATTCATTCATTCACAGCCATTCACCCATGGTAGTCTTATCTCAGGAGCCTGTCTACAGAGCAGCGGACCGGATGTAAGCCCCCACAGGCCTTTTTATGGCCCTTCCTTACATCTTCAGTACAGATGTTAGTCCCATCGCGGCTTGAGGAGACTAGGGAGCTCACTCATTCAAAATTCAGCTAAGGCAAAGGATCTAGAGGGCTAGGAGTCTGTCTGCACCCCAAGTGATTGGGGACCCTGCATCTTGTTGGGGTAGCATCATGTTCTAAGAGTCATGAGAGAGAGAGAGAGAGAGAGAGAGAGAGAGAGAGAGAGTGTGTGTGTATGTGTCTCAGGGTTGGGGTGGGGTCAGGTTAGAGATGAAAGTTAGCCTGTGGCTGTCACCAGAAAGTTTACTGGCATTGTTTTGTTTCCTTGCTTAATGGCAGCCTTGTGTCTGACAGAAGGCCTGAACCCAAGTCCTTGTTGTATTGAGTCAGCCCCTGAGCCCTGCTCTACTTCCCATTTAAAGGGCTGGGCTCTCGGGCTTTTTTTTTTTTTTTCGTCCCAGGTTGTTATTAGGGAAGCGTGGCTGGGGCGCTTAAATGAAAGTGCTACTCGTGTGTGCGAGTCAGGTTCACTGTTTGCACTCCAAGGAAAACGCTGCCAAGACAGTCTTATGAACAGGCGCCATAAACACGCGTGTTCCGTCCAGAGGAGCCAGCGCGACTTCTGCAAACAGAGAAAATTGACTTTCTGATTTGGAGTGTTTTTTACAATCAAGAAGAATCACTTAGTGATTGTTCTAAAATAGCCCAGAAGCAGCGCATTCTGGAAGGCCCCTGGGATGGTGAGCATCCTTTCACGGCGCTTTTTATATAATCTCTCTAGATCATTTTTTTTCTCTTTTAATCACGTATGCTTGCGTGGTCATTCCCCCCACCTCCCCACGTATAACACAGAGTGGTTACGCATGCAGAAACTGTATTTTTATCTTCCGACTTTTCAGGAAGTGTATTTGTTTCTTCTGTCTCGTGAAGCGGCTCTGCAAGGCGTTTGGCTGAGCTGCCAAATTTAGGGCAGCTCCCCTGCCACCCTGCCCGGCAGTGGTGGCTGAGCCTCTGAGGAGGCAACCTCCCACAGAGGCATGCCTGGTGGCAGGGTGGCAGGGTCAGGATCTCGGCCTGGCTGCGCTTGTTCACGCTGGCCTGCTGCGGTGGAGGCTTCTGGGGTTGCCACATCGCCCTTGAGCTGGTCACCAAAAGGAGGTGATGAAGCGCCGTCTTCCCGGGCCGTGCTGTAACCCCTTCCCTTCCCTTCCCCTCGCCTCTGTCTCACTCTTTTCTTCTGAAGTTTGTTCACTAGGGTGGGGACCAGTTTTGAGGCTGGAGTCCAGCACAGGACGGCTCCCCCGCCAGGCTGCATACCTGGGACTGGGTTACTCTGAGTGTGCGGGAGGAATGGCCAGTGTATCCTGGGCCTCCTAGGCCTTTGCCCCCCTCAGTTCCTTGTAGACACAACAATCAAAATGTCTCCAGATTAAGGCCCCTGGAGGGGGAGTGAAATTGAAAACTAGCTCTCTCTGCTCTTTGATCTTGCCCTTCCTTCCCCTTTGTCCCTCTCTCCCCATCCTCCCCCACTGCTATGCTTTCATGGCTGGGCCTCCTTTCTACTTCTCTTTCCTTCTCTTCTCTCTGTCTTCCCCTTTCCCTTTCCCCTCCTCTCCCCCCTCCTCTCCTCCCCCTTTGCCTTCTTTCTACCCATACCACCCTTCTTAACTCCTCCCATGCCCTGAATAAACCCTCATTCCATACTAAAAAGAAAGAAAAGAAAAGATGGAAAGCCAGTGGTCTCGCTTGTTTTCCGAGAGCAGAGAAAGGCCAGGAGTGTGAAGATCCACCTTTACGCTGTAAAATTGCAACAGAAAGGAATATAAGACCCAGGAAAATCAAGATTGATTTTATATCCAAAGCGTATTTACGTGGATATGATTTTGACTCCTGGCTACAGGGATTTTGATGTGTCCCACACCGCAGCAGGGTTCCCTTGGCAGGCTGACTGTGTGCCTCCAGGGGCCAGGCATTTAGGATCAAGCTGGTTTTCTGCAGTCTTCCCATTTCAGCCCCTAAGAACACTGCTGGGAGAAGTGGTTCCTTTCTTTTAGGGCAGACAAAGTTTCTTTCCACTGAACCATCCCAGAATGGACTAATGTAGCCAGGCAGTAACCTCCTGCCCCAGGAGCTGGGATTACAGTTAGGAGCCAGTTGTCTTGATGAGTGGAGTTTGTAGGACAGAATGTTCTCTGGGACCGACTTGGCCCTCCCTTCCCCCGATTCCTTTTCCCTCTACTTCCCTTCTCTTTCCTTGAGACATCCTCCCCCAACCTCCACCCCTTTCCTTAGGAGTCAGACTCAGTTTCCGCTCCTTAGCATAGCTCCTGTTCTAATGGCCCATACTGTAACTGTTTCTAAGAAGTCCTCCACGTTCTGTGTCTTAAATCACTCCCATCATCAGACGCAGGGCCAGGTGTCAGGTGTCACTGCCTCCTCTGGGGGGCTCATCTTGAAGAAATCTAGAGTTGGGTGGCAGGTTTCGGTGCTCAACTTTGGAATACGTTGCCACAGACTACACAAGAGGGATTGGTCCCAGCCAAAACCTGGCTTCCACTGGCTGTTCTCAGCCAGCTGGCCAGCCAGCCAGCCTGAGGCCTTCTGCAGACATGTGGAATCCACAGGACCCCACATGCCCCAGGGTCTGAGCTTTGGTGGTTTCCGGCCTCTGATACAACATCCGGGTCCAGGGACCTTCTGGCCTCAGACCCATGGTTCTGGGCTGTGAGCTACAGCCCGCCTCCCTTCCAACCTCCCCCTCCTCCTCTGTCTGTCGCTGGGGCCAGCCCTCCTGGCTGCCTGTGTTCATTTTCTCCTGTTCTAGGTAGTGGACAGGATAACTGGGAGGAACCAGGGGCATGGCTGGTGTGGGTCACAGGTCATGGCTGGACATAGATGCTAGTACCTGGCAACCATACTGGGGTTGTTAGTGTTTGGAGGAGGATATATTGTGTCGTTAGCTGTAATCACTGTGGACATAATGTCTTTCCTTGTTAGTGTGTGTGTTGTGTGTGTTTGTGTGTGTGTGTGTGTGTGTGTGTGTGTGGTGTGGTGGGTCTGTGGGTGGAGGTGTCACTTCCACATCCCTTTTTTTTTTTTTTTTTTGTGAGCGTGCGCCAACTGTCTTCCACGGTATGATGTTGGCCCGTATCCGAGTCCTCCTGATTTTCTAACGGTTCATCTGGGCACCGAAACCCAGTGCCGTAGGGCTGTGCCCGGTGAGGATGACCACAGCCCGGCTGCCGGCAGAGGGCTGGAGGAAGCTTGGCACGAGGCCGAGAGAAAGCTGTGCAGAAGAGCTGCAGGTTTTTCATATGGAAATGCGAAATAATGGGTGATTAAATAGAGCTGTATATTAAAGTACATCTGACATCAGAATTACCATAATGTGCTGTAGCCTGAGGCTGACTACTTTATTTGCCATCTGCGTCGGCCCAAAATCCCCCGGGGAAGCGCTAAAATATTCTGAATAAACTCAGCTCCAGTTCTTATTGAGAGTAAAATACCATTTGTGGCACGTCGTATTGATTCGTCTTAATTGTGGTGCAAAAAAAAAAGAGCAGTCGCTGGCTGATGACTTTTGTGCTTGGTGACAAGCTGGCTGGAGTTACTCTTACACTGTAGTTGGTTAACCTGGGTAGACTGGCGGCCGGGGGCCAGGTGGGCACCTGGGCTGCAGCTCAGAGTCACAACGCCACCCCTGTCCCCGCCCCAGGCTGCGGGCACAGCTGGGGCTCTCTGCCAACCCCTCCTGGGGGAAGGGAATATGGCGGAAAGGGGGTGTGTGTGTGGAGGAAATTCATCCTGCCCTCTGTACCTCCTCCTCCTCACACCCAGCCTGCTGTCCCCTCAGCCACAGCAGCACTGACTGACACCAGCTCTGAGAACGGCTGTGTGCCTCAGCCTCCATCCGGGGTCAGAGAGACCCACTGCACACTGAAGGAAGCAGAACCGGAGTGTGGTGGTGGGGGCCACCTTACCCAGGCTAACCCAAGTCTAGCTGTTCCCTGCATAGTATGTGAATGTGGCCTGTGCACCCAACCCTTGTGGGGGATGGGGTGGCGGCGCTCACGAAAATGCATTAAAGATAAAAAGAATCGTGGCGGGGTGGGGTGGGGTGGGCTTGGGGGGGGGGGTTCGTGGGGGAGTTTCAGATCCGAACGGTGCTTTCCCCATTCACGAGGTCCAGTTTTTACCCTATAATTGCCTATTTACACACAATTTAAATATTCAAACATTCTCCACAAACCCTGGGCTAGCGTGTTTTTATTACAAATTCAGAACAAGGGAATAACCTTTAGCTTCAGAGACAAATGAGACAAATTTACAAGTGCGTATCTGCTGTTTTCTCGAGCTTTATCAATCCCCGTGGACCGGAACACTTCCTCTTTAACACCACTCACAACAATATACATATATTACGACTTGTTTGTAGTGTGTCGGTAATGAGTCCCCTTAATCAGCTAACCTATATAATCTCGGGCGTCGAGGTTTCCATAACGTCAATTCACCCCTCACAGCCAAACGTACACTCCATTAAACGAGATTTACTGCCCTGGCCATACATTTGGGGTAAAAAAGTGGAGACTTTGTGGATTTAAGGGAAGGAAGGAAGGAGGGAGAGTTTCCTGGGAGAGAAGCCACAGCACACGTGAGATATCCTGTGTCTCCTAGAAGGACAGAAAGCCGCGTGGACTGAGTGAGGAGGTTCACTTGCTATGTGAGAGAACGGGGTGCGGACAGAGAGGCTCCCACACACCTGCGGGGGTTCTCTGCCTTTCCTGTTTGCTTCCTTGATTCACTGCATCTTGGCCATTAAGCGATTAAGTATGGTTTTCCAGTTTCTGGCACATTTCTCTATACAAGTCCTGCTCCAGAGTTCTTGAGAAACCTACGCTGGGTGGGGGCGGCATGGAATGGCACAACCGCTCAGGTGAATTTGTCCATCAGCACCCCAGATCTCACAGGAGGGGCGGGGAGGCTGCACAGTTGGTTGCTCCGCAAAGCCTGAGGACCTATGGAAAAAAACACAGCAGAACAAAAACAAAAGCGCCCAGGCATGGTGGCATGACCCCTGTGATCTCAGGGCTGAGGGGGGCTGAGACAGGAGGGTCCCTGAATGTTTTAGCCAGCCAGTCCAGTCTGTTTAGTAAACTCTAGGGCCAGGGAGAGGCCCTGCCTCAAAAGGAAACAAACCAAGTCCAAGATGGATGGCTCCTGAGAAACAGCATTGTGGGTTTTCCTCCAGGCTCTGCACAGACAGACTCTGATTACCTCTCCACTACACACTTGTGCACACATACCCCCACACATGAAGAAGAACCCACTGGAGAAGTGTGGGTGTGGTTCCGAGGGGCCTGCCACACGCAGATTTCAAGGGATCCGACTATGCGGAACCTCGAGGTGATCTCCCATGAACTTGAAGACTTCACGGGAGGCCAGGGCTCCGAGGGTGACCAACTGTAGTTGTTGTGGGAGCTCCAGGGGAACTGTCGTTTGCAAGATCAGCTGTGCCCTTTGCCCCGTCCTCCCCCACCCTCCATATCAGTGACAAACACCCCTGTTTTCACTGCACTCGGATCAACCTCTCGGTCAGCAATTTCTCTTTGTTTCGGAGCTGGGCGTCTGTTTCTCCCAGCCTGACCTTGCACACCTGCTCTGACCACAAAGTTGAACAGTTGAAAGGAAAGCTGTTTTGGGGACCCGTGGGGTGCACGGTGCCCACAGTTGAACGTCTTTTTCACTTTGCCTAGACCACCCTGGTCCTGGAGGTGTGGGTTCATGGTTCTCAGATGTCAAATGAGGGGAGGCTTGCCATGATAACTGACCTGCTTGAGGGATGGTTAGAGGGCCACCTCCTACATTACGGTCCTTCGTGGATTGGATTGGCATTCTGTTCTTATTTTCCTTTCGACATTTGAGAAAGTGGTGACATTGTTGGTGATGGCGGGTATCATCCAGTCGGGAACTGTCCAAGGGCTTTACCAGCATCCTTTGTTGTAGGAGATTTGTTTTTAGACCAAACAGTTCTTGGGCCTGAATGGGCCTTTGAGTGTGGGTTTGAATTCTCTCTCTCTCTCTCTCTCTCTCTCTCTCTCTCTCTCTCTTTTTAGAAATTGGAATTTGTTTGTTATCTGGCTAAGTTATTTACTTTTCTCCACATTTTTTGTTCTCTCTCTGGTAGGCTCCAAACCCATTCTTGAGTTCCCCCCCAGGGTCTCCCCTCTGCACCGAGGGCTCCAATTCTGTGCTTGGCACTGCCTTTCTTCTGCTAGCCTGTCCTTTCTACCTTCTGAAGTCAGTATGGAGGGGTGTCCTCAGAGGGCCTTCCCTGGGGCTCCCAAGTTGCCAGGATTCGCCTTTCTTTATGGGGTGCTTGAACCCTTGCTGGTAGTCATGGAACCACCACATGCCTTGCTGGACTGTAGGACTCCATGAAAGCAGCCTTTCTCCCTGTCTCCTGGGGGATGCTCAGGGTCCTGGCTCACAGAGCTTTATGAGTCTGTGGAGGTAGAGAGAGAGAGAGAGGCAGGTGGCCCCAAGGACAAAGGGCACCTGAAGTTGCCAGACATTTGTATCGAAGGAACAGTTTTCCTTTCCAGGCATGGTGTGACGCTTGGGGACGGAACCCTGGGAACAGACTGATTGCTAATGTTCAACACTTAGTTTAGGGAAGCTGAGTGAGTAGGTGGGTCCGCCCTCCATCCACGGCCTGGAATGTAAAACTTGATTCTAAAGGTGCTGTGGTAACTCCTGCTTTTCTCTCATTCTGCAGCAAGCGGGGCCAGGTTTTCCATCATGGCAACCCTGTCCTGCACCCAGGCATTTAAAGCTCCCCTTGCAGGCCTGCCTCTGTCTCTGTAGGCCTGTCTCTCTCTCTCACCTCGGCACCCTGGTTCTTCTCCAGTATTGCTTGACTGTAACCTCAGCCCCACCCCCAATCTTTTCTGCTTTCTTCCTCAGCTTCTAAAGTCCGCTAGTCGATTTGTCTCAGCCTGACATTCTTGGGTCTAACGCTGAATCTGGACACCATGCCCATACCCAAAACTCAGGCTCTCCTGGAAGGGAGGAAGAAACACCTACCGACATTTCCAGTAAGACTTGGCTCTTGAGGGGACTATGGCAGTTGGTTTGCCACTGTGGTGAAGGCGGTAAGTACAGAGCTTTTTCTCCCAGGGTGACTTAACACCTGGTAGATGAAGCCACGTGGTCATCTGTGCGGCGCTGGTCCCACACGGGGAAGAGAATAGATTCAATGTTACATCCGCTACCATTTCCTGTACTTGAACCCAACTACCTGGCTTCTCTGCCTGTCCAGCTCTCTGGTGTTCACAGGGCCAAGTGGAAAAGAGACCGAGCGTGCCTGGGTTCCCCCTCAGGGCCAGCGGCAGAGCCAGGCCAGCCCTTCTTTTGTGACAGGGGTCGTTGGCCAAAGTGAGCCAGAGTCAGGCAGGTCTGAGTACGAATACCGGCCTTGCCAGTTAACAAGCTGTGAGGATCGAGGTGTGAGGATCGCGGGGCCTGCTCGCCTGCCATGAGATTCAGTTTTCTTTTTCCTAAAAAGTCTGAAGACTCTTCCTCACGGGGTTCAGAGGTAACAAGACCAAGGTCAGAGAATGGTGATCCAGTCTGGTGTCCAGCATGAAAAAGGCCTGACAACGGTGGGACGCTCAGGGCAGGGAGAGAGGAAGACAGGTATTCCATCAGCTGGGCGTGACACTTTCTGTGACATTATACCATGGGAAACACATGGAACATGGTGGCTGAGAAGTGATCTGTGTGCCCCCTAGTCACCTGCCAGTACTCAGGAAGTAGAAGATAGGGACCCCATCTGGGCAATCTTACCACAACAAAACAACCTAGGAAGGCCTCCCCCTGACAGCGAGAAGCCCAAGCTTCCTTGATGTCCAGCAACTTGACTGCGAGTATCAAGTCTGAAGGGAACGGACGCCTCTGCTTGCCTCTGGCTGAGAGCGTCCCCAGGCTACGCTGAGCTGCAGGAACACAGGACAGAGACATTAAAGGACACCTGCATCCTCACCCCTGTGTACGGTCCTAGTACTTGACAAGATAAGTTTTAGAATCCGGCCACAAGATAAGTCTGGAGCGATAGTACAAGAGTCAGTCAGTCGGCCTGCAGAACCTCTATTTTCTCTCTGTGACGTGGTCAGGGTGTGCAG
This sequence comes from Rattus rattus, assembly GCF_011064425.1. Taxonomy (NCBI): domain Eukaryota; kingdom Metazoa; phylum Chordata; class Mammalia; order Rodentia; family Muridae; genus Rattus; species Rattus rattus. The sequence continues at coordinate 125,586,178 of NC_046160.1, read as the reverse complement.
GATGGGGGCGAAGGACTGAAGTCGGGTAATGCAGACTCTAGCCTTGGATCTTCACTAGCACCTGAATTTTCCCTCAGTACCACTCATACAACCCTGTGCGTGCTCACGAGGTGCAGGCGGTACTGCATGCATGTGCATCGATGCATGCATGTGTACTGCGTGATTCGCTTTGTGTCCATGCATGTGTACCTGTGTGTGCATGTGCATGAGTGTTCTTGTGTGTGTGTGTGGAGTCAGGTGTGCATGCATGCATGTGTGAGTGCATGTTCTGTGTGCATGTGGGCTTAGGTGTGTGTGCGTAGCAGCGTGTGGTAGGGTGAGGTGTGCTATGTGTTAGAGGTCAGAGGACGACCTCAGATGTCAATCACTTTTCAAATTTTTCTTGAGGAGCTCAGAAATGGCCAAGGAGGCTATACCTCGATTTATAAAACTAAAATCTGGGGAACTGAACTCAGATCTTTGAAGGCAAGCACTTCACAGGCTGAGCTATCTCCCCAGTTCTGAGACTCCTCCCTTCTCACTAGTAACTCCGAGGTGACCTCCAGCTGCTGGACTGTGCGCCAGTCGCTTAGCTGCCCCATGGTCGTGAAGGCATAGGGTGTCCATCCATGAGTAAGACCCACGAGTGACAGGAAGAACTTACATTCACTTGGTCCTTTTGTTCTGGTTCCCACCGGGCTCGAGCTCAAGTTCTCTGAAGCACAGACCAAAGAGGATTCAAGGGCTTTGTGGGGAGAGTAAACGGCAGATGGGTCTGTCTGTTGCAGACCGAGGCCGCTGAGGGCATCACCCGGGTGTCACCCACACAGCATCCTCACAGCCACTGTCAGAGCCACCCGTCCTGTGGATCTATCCCATTCTCAGGAGCAGGTCAGCATGGGTTCAGTCACCACAGTTCTAGCCCATGCAACTCATCTCAACTTTCTAATTCATGCTGGGATGAGGGAAAGTAAAAACACGGAGACACGTGCCTACCTCCATCCAAGGCCCTTGAGTCGAACACTCTCTCTTACAACAGCGTTTCTCCTGACAGTGTACCACCTAGACACTGCCACGCGCAGCTGTTGGGGGACATCAGGCAGATCTCTCTCATCTCTTCGGGCCCTCAGTTTCTCATCTGTAAAATGGAACTGATAGGCGTTGCGCTTTTCTGGAGCCATGGGAGTATTGGAGTAAGCCTGTAGTGTGCTTAGCCCTGCCCTTGCTCACGGTAGAGATTTTCCCAGATTGTTACCTCTGCTGCCTCGCTGTACTCTGTGTGTGATACGCCGTGCAGTGCCTGCAGAATCCAGAAGGCAATAGATCCCTGAACTGAGTTACAGACAGCTGTGAGCTGCTGTGTGGATGCTGGGAATTGAACTAGGGTCCTGTGAGATAGAGCAGTCAGGCTCTTAACCACTTGCCACCTCTTCAGCCCCATGGGGTGAGGGGATTTTAAATGGAGTATCTAGATCTGCTTGTCACCTGAATAATGGTTACTGTGGCTGCTTTAAATGGAACTGTGCAGCCCTTTAGCAGTTAGTGTGTGTGTCTGTTAGTGTGTGTGTGTGTGTGTGTGTGTGTGTGTGTGCATTCGTGTGTTGGGGCTGGAGGTTTATGTGATGAAGCAAGACAAGCTCTTCATTTGGGCATGGGGTGAGGAGGATCACTGTGAGACACCCCTGTGGGTCCACTCTCATGGTGGGGGGTCCTTCACTAGGTCCCTTGGGCAATGACCCCTTCTTCCACCCTAGGTGAATGTTTGCTAGGTAATCTGATGGGAAACTGTCCAAGGACCATCAGTGGCCTTCCATGAGAGAGCACTGTCAAGGTGGAACCATTAACAATGTGACAAAAAGCAGACGGTGACAGACCCCAACACTGGGATCCAGCGGGCCTGGGAAGGTGTTGAGGGCGCCAAGCGACTTCTAAACTGCATGTTCACAGTCTAGCATGCTCATGGTCCTCACTTGGTTTTCAGAGGCGTTAGAGAACAAGGGTGACTGACACGAAGTCAAGCAGCAGGGATAACACGAAAGTGAGTCGCTTAGGGCTTACTGAGGGGCCTGGGAGGCCCAGACCAGTTCCCTGCTTGATCAGAAATGCCTTTCAACATTTGCTGCTTTTGAGTCAAGCTACATTCCGATTCGTCCAGGCCTTAGACCAAAAGGCATCCCTGAAACACAGCCACGGACGAGGATGGGTGACAAACCCACAGTGTAGATTGCCTCCCGCCACATCTGTGTGGCAGGGAGCGGTTTATAAAGGCAGGACCTCATGCCCCCGGGCCGAGTAGGAAAAAAGGCTCAGAGAGGTGACATCTCTGTTTGGCTACACCCCTTAGTGAGCAAGGCCAAGGCCCAAGTGTTTAGTGATGCTCCTATGTGTGTGTGTATGGGGGGGGGGCTCTTGTCAGAAGAGATCTGGGGGAGGATTCTGCGTTTGAAAAATCCTCAGACAAAACACTGGAAGAACAAAGAAGGCTCGGCGTGTGCTCTCAAGAAGTATGAAAGGAGGGAGGAAGTGAGGAAAGACGAGGCAGGGCCCTGGATTCTGAGCTGCCCGGTGTGATCTAGCGAGACGAACGAGGCTGACATTTCTAGGTCTGTAGGCCAGGATGGGTGCTTCTGAAGTCATCTGGGCCTAGCAGTTCGGATCCTTAGCGGCAGCCGCAGCAGCAGTGGGAGGCCAGTGGACGCTGTCCCAGCCAACACCTGTGTGCAGGTAGCTCTGAGTTTGAGGCAGCAAGGAGAGCTTGGGATGAGCTGGAGCCAGCCAGCCCTGAGTCGGAAGCAACCTGCCGTCCAAGGCCTTCTTGTCTAAGTCAGCCTCTAAGTGTCTGTGCTGTGTCTATAAAATACTTGTTCAGTTCCTGAATAGAAAGATGTTCCAAGTGGCTCGTCAAAGACTCTCTGACATTGTTCCGTTCTTAAAAGTGAGCAGCCCCATGCTCAGGGCTGTTTGTAGGCAAGAGAGAGCCACGAGGTCGTCATATGTAAATGAACATTTTATTTTAAAAAAAGAAGGGGGTGGCTGGGAAGAGAGTTGTCTAGGGAGGGCCTTCAAGGGCTGGGAGATTTTTTTCTTTCTGTCAGGTACTGGGGGAGGTTGCTGCCTACAGTGAGTCCTAGAGTTCTGTAGAGGGACACTTAGGGATCTGATAAAGATAGTCTCACCTGGGGTGACAAGTGGCCCTGAAATCTGACTGGACAAGTAATCAGCCGCCTTTCTCCTCACAGTTTAACTATGGAGGTGGCGTCTGGGTTCTAGAACAGGTAGTTCAGGGTGTGTGTGTCCTTCTCTCTGCTTTTCTAAAACATGGACTCGGTTATTTTGGCTACCTAGTTACCTAGTCCGCTTTTGGACTTCTCTTTCTGTATTTGCTGAATAGAACAAAGCCCAGAAACATGACCGCCAGATAAAGAGAGAGAAGGGCGACTTATTTAGAGTAACTCAAGAGGAAGTGGAGATGTTGAGAAGAGATGGGTTCCTCACCTAAGAACTTCCTGCAGATCTCAGCAGCTATGGACCATAACCCATTAGTGACTAGGGGGCTCAGAGAAGGCCTGGTCTCAAGATACCTTTAACCTGATATGTGACTTCCTAGAACACAGTACTTCATTTATGTTAGTAGCTCCAATGTGTCTGAAAGGAACTTGTATTTACCTTCTTATGAAACACACACCACACCACACACACACACACACACCCACAAACACACACACCACACACATACCACACACATACCACCTACACACACACCACACACACACACACACACCACACACATACCAATATACACACACCACATACCACACATACCACACACACACCACACATACACCACACACACACACACCCACACACACAACACACACATGCACCACACACACCACAACACACACACACACACAAACAGACACACATACAACACACACACACACACACACACACACACACACACAGACACAAACACACACACACACACACACACACACAGAAACACACACACACACACACACACACAAACACAAACAACACCCACACACACCACACCCCACACACACACACCATACACACACACCCCACACACACACACCCACACACACAGACACACACACCCACACACACACACACACACCACACACACACACCCACACACACCACACACACACACACACCACACACCACACACACATACCACACCACACACACCACACACACCACCCACACACACACACCACACACACCAATACACACACACCACATACACATACACACACACACACACACACACCACACATACACACAGCACACACACAACACACACATACACACACAACACACACACACACACACACACACCCGTGAGGGGAAGAGTCTAAAACGTCTTCTGGCCAGTCCCGTGTGAGTTATCTGGGGCAAGCACATTGACAATAAGCCCAGTATGGAGAAGCACGCCCCTGTTAGCCTGACAGTCTGATCACATAAGCCAGGTGGGCTACCCAGGCCTTGTGGAAGCCAGGGTGCAGGGACAGAAGATTCTCCTTGGGGATCTTTGCCCACACAGACTCATCCAGACTGGCTTGGGGCAGCTGGAGAGAGCAATTTCTCCCAGGCTGTTTTGTTGTTGTTTTGTTTTGTTTGCTCTGCTTGGCTGGAGGGTCTGGTGTGGAGGGTTGTTCCTGAGCCCTGCGTGCATGCTAGGCAAGGACTGTGTACCATTGAGCTGTATCCTCAACTCCTCTTGTGGTGGTTTAAAGAATGGAGTTAAGGTCTGGAGGGATGGCTTTCTGTAAAAGGGATGCACATGAGAAACAAGGGGTTTCATGATTCCGTCTACTGTCAGGGAGGTGGGAGAGGATCTCCCAGACACAGTGGCCAGATGGTCCATTCTAGTCTGAGCCCCAGGTCCCAGTGAGAACCCTGTCTCCAAAAAATGTTGCCGGATGGGGGAATGACACTTAGTTGTCCTCGAAGGGCCCTGCATACACATGGCATGCATGCCTGAGCACGTGAGCACACGTAGCGGAATGAGGCTGGACTTTTAGGATTCTTTTTTATTTCGTCCTTCTCTGCTTTCTCCCCACACCCACACAGGTACCCAGCATCAGGCATGGTGGGAAAATTCCTGGCTTGGTAAAGCACAAGCATGTCTTGTATTCCAGGGACTGCTTGCTCCTGGGCCCGCTGGTGCAACACACAGTCCCAGGGAATCCAGAAAAGCAATTGCTACCTGGCACAAGTACTTTTCTGTGGGTCAAGCTGACTGGCAAACCCTAACCTGAGAGGTGCACACTGGGGAGCAGGGCTCGAGGTGAACTTCAGAACATTCATATAGCCTCCTATGAAGTTCAGTCAGCTGGCGGGAAGTGGAGATGCTGTCTACCCAGGATTGTAGAAGTCCCAGGTGAGGCTGGTGGTTCAGCAAAAAGTGGTGTTTCTCAGGTCTATTTCCACAGCCCTGTCTTCTGAGGGCAAGGTGGTAACAACGTTCACTATTGGCTTTGCCAGGGGTTTGAAGCTTACTGACTGTCAGGGTTGACATCTGTCTGATAGAGGCAAAGTTTAACATTAGGGGCTTTTCAAGACCGAAAGCCTTCATACTGTGTGTCAGGCCTGTCCATGCCCTATCTCGCTCTCTGTAACATTAGGAAGGTCTAGTGAAGCGAATGTGGCTCATGTCGCAGGTCAACAGCTCCAGACGCAGAGAGAGATTTGGCTTCCATCTTGCAACCACCCTGACGGATTGGCAAACTACGTGGTATGGCAGCTCAAGACACTCAGTGTGCACCGCAGTTGCTACGTGATCGCGAGACCAGTTCCCGTGACAAATCCTTACGTGCAGCTGCTCATCCCGACTGCGACTGCTGTCACATTGGGTGACCTGCCTCGCGTCCCTTTAGAGCTTTCGAGCTGAAGACACGAGAAACCACACTGTTAGGCTAGAAGTCCTAGACTACACCCTGCCTGTCTGTGTGAGCGACTCATGGTGAGCTCAGGAGTGGCAGTGCTGTTTTGCACTGTGCTGAGTGCGCGCGCCTGTCTGGGTTTCTATTGGCCAGGATTTTACTCGTCTCAACACTGGCCTAATGCAGAGCAAGGGATCTCCGTGGCTAAAATCTCCAGTGTAGGCATGGTATCGTGATAGTGTTGTCTGAATGTCAATTCCTTGGAATTGAACTTTGAGTCCTCATCCATGCTAGTGGCAGGCCTCCCACAACGGAGCCTCAGAGCAACCTGTTATTATTATTATTATCATTATTCGTTATCATTATTATTTTAATGTTTGTAAAGCAACAGAGGCAGGAGTTACCAGGAGGAGGGTGGGAGGATTTTTTTTTTTTTTATCCCAGAGGAGACACATTTCATGACAAGCATACTTTTCTGTCTGCACCACTGGAGGGTGGGGATACTGTGGAGGCTCTGGACTCCCTTTTTACCCCAGCAATGAATTACCAGGGTGAGGTCTACATGTCAGCAGTGACTGAGTCAAAAACCCTGGACTACGTGGAGTGGAGGTGAAGCTTATTACCCTGTCTCTCACACACTGTAGCCACTGTCACCTCCTCTCCTTCCGTTCCCCAAAATGGCAAAAATTACAACACTTACAGGGGGACACCGGAGGACCTATTAAATGCAAGCTCCTCCTGGGTGACGTGTTGCTGGCTCATAGATCCCATTGTCCCCTGCCATCTGGGTGGTCGGGTGAGACATGTTCACCCCCTTCGGCACAAGTGACTCCAGGATCTCCTACACACACACACACACACACACACACACACACACACACACACACACACACACACACTCCTCCACCCCCCCCCCCCCCCAGCTCATAGATCTTGTTTTCTCTGCCTTCTGGGTGGATGCAGTAAGGCCTGCCTGCCCCTGTGGCTTTCCCAGCTCCTCTGCAACTGCTCATGCCCTGCCTTTCTTCTTCTTGTCTCCCCAGGTAAAGATGAGCCTTCCAGCTACATTTGCACAACATGTAAGCAGCCCTTCAACAGCGCCTGGTTCCTGCTGCAGCATGCGCAGAACACGCATGGCTTCCGCATCTACCTGGAGCCCGGGCCGGCCAGCACCTCGCTCACGCCCAGGCTCACCATCCCGCCGCCGCTCGGGCCGGAGGCCGTGGCGCAGTCCCCACTCATGAATTTCCTCGGGGACAGCAATCCTTTCAACCTGCTGCGCATGACGGGCCCCATCCTGCGGGACCACCCCGGCTTCGGAGAGGGCCGCCTGCCCGGTACGCCACCGCTCTTCAGCCCACCGCCACGCCATCGCCCGGACCCCACACCGCCTCAGTATGCAGAAGGGAGATGGGGCTGTGCCCAACTTTTGGCGAGTGCCTTGACCGAGTCATCGCCTGAACCCCATGGCCATAACTCTCCGCCATGGACTTCTCCGGTGACTGCGAACTGGCCGGTAACGGCTCCACGCCCGTGTCCCCAGAGCCGTGGCACCCTATGCACCGGCTGCTGAACCTTTCCAGCCCAGCCCCAAGTCCCGTTCCTCCTGCGCCCACCGCTGCCACCCATGCCCTTTGGAACGCACGCCGCCACCGCAGCCGCCTGCCAAACAAGTCCTGTGAAGTTCTGCGCAAAGACCTTCAAATTCAAACAATCTCGCCGTGCACGGCGCAGCCTGCAGGCGAGAAGCCTACAAGTGCCAGCTGTGCGACCACCCGTGCTGCGTGAGGCGAGCAAGCTCAAAAGCGCCACATGAAGGCACATGCACAAAAGGCGGGCTCGCTGGCTGGCGCTCAGGCGATGGGCTCTCGCCAGCTCCCAGAGCCCGGCACCGCGGCTGCCAGGTGACCTCAAAGCGGCCGATGGCGACTTCCGCCACCATGAGAGCGACCCGTCTCTGGGACCCGAGCCCGAGGACGACGAGGACGAGGAGGAGGAAGAAGAAGAGCTGCTGCTGGAGAATGAGAGCCGACCTGAGTCGAGCTTCAGCATGGACTCGGAGCTGGGCCGTGGCCGCGAGAATGGGGGTGGCGTGCCACCAGGGGTGGCGGGCGCAGGGGCTGCAGCTGCGGCTCTGGCAGATGAGAAGGCGCTGGCACTGGGCAAGGTGATGGAGGAGGGCTGGGCGCACTGCAGCCGCAGTATGGGGAGAAGCGGCGCCTTCCTGAAGCGTGCAGGCGGCTGGTGACACCGGAGCTGGTGGCTGCCAGAGGATGCAGGTGCACGGGGCGCGGTGAGCAGGCGTGGCGGGAACCAGCGCCAGGCGCAGAGCCCCTTCCCGCGCTCTTCCGCAAGCCCGCACCGCTACCCAGCCGGGCTTGGCGGTCCCTGCGGCCAAAAGCGCATCAAGGTGGAGAAAAAGGACCTGGAGCTGCCACCGCCGCCCTCATCCCATCCGAGCGCTGCGCGGTGGCTCGTGCAGGCTACGGCGTCGCGCCCACTTCATGAAGAGACCCGTTCCTGGGCTTCCGCGGTCTTGCGCCAGTCGCCTTCGCTTCATCGCCGGAACATTCCTCTGAAACGGCAGCCTGCGCTTCTCCCGCCACCGAGGACCTGCTGGGCGGGCTGTCGAGCATGATGGCGCAATGACGGGGGCAACGCCACGCCTCACCTGGGTGCCCCGGTCCTGGGCGGCCGAGCTCAGGAGGGCCGCCCGCAGCGGCTGCGTCAGTACTGCGGCAAGGTCTTCAAAAACTGTAGCAACCTGACGGTGCACCGGAGGAGCCACACCGGCGAGCGGCCTTACAAGTGCGAGCTGTGCAACTACGCGTGCGCGCAGAGCAGCAAGCTTACGCGCCACATGAAGACGCACGGTCAGATCGGCAAGGAGGTGTACCGCTGCGATATCTGCCAGATGCCCTTCAGTGTCTACAGTACCCTGGAGAAACACATGAAAAAGTGGCACGGTGAACACTTGCTGACTAATGATGTCAAAATCGAGCAGGCTGAGAGGAGCTAAGCGTGTACGCGGGGGACGCCGCGTGCGTGCATCTGTACAGCGTGACCATCGCCAACCTTCGCCAACGGGACCGGGTGACCGGACTGGCCTCTGCATCCCCGGGGCTCAGGGAGGCGGCAGTCCAACCTAACCTGTGTCTGCGAAGTCCTATGGAAACCTGAGGGTTGATTAAGGCAGTAAAAAATTAAAAAAAAAAAATTGTGGAGCCTTTTAACTGTGCAATAATTTCTGTATTTATTGGGTTTTGTAATTTTTTTGGCATGTACGTGCAGGTACCTATTATTATTATTATTTCTGTTTAAATTCCTTTAAAAGATTTTGTTGAGTATCCATCCCTTCATTTTTTTAAGAACCCAGTAGTAGTCTGAGCAATGACTCGCAAGTGATGTAGAGGGAAGCTATCTTTTAAATTATAATTTTGTGTGTGTGTGGGGGGGGTGCTGCTTTTTTGAAATTTAAGCTAAGCATGTGTAATTTCTTGTCAAGAAGCCAACACTTAAATGACTTTTAAAGTTGTTTGCGTTTTCATCATTTATTTTGTTCTGAAATGAAAAGTGGCATGTGGGATTTTTTTTTCGGGGGAGGGGGGAGGGGTGGCTTTCAAAAACCATTTTTTTTTTCCGGGAGGTGGATGTACAGCGGATTACAATCTTTAAAATTGTAGCACTTTGTTTTAGCATCGCATTGGAGAGGTAGCACTGATGTCCTCCTGACCCACAGAGGCTTCTCTGTGCGGAATTCAACTTTCATGCTGTGGAAGGAAAACTTTGAGGGGGGCGCGGCAAACGAGCCTCTCCCCCACTCGGGACCCCGAGAATCTTTTCCAGGGTGACTCTAGGAATAGCCCCCGAATTCTGCAATTGTGCATTACCAGGAGATACGATACTGTCCTTTTCTGGGGGGAGCTTGGCGTATTCTGGGAAGCCACCTCTGCCCTTTGCTGTAGACTTGGCTGCATAAAACGGGCTGAGGGCACCCACTGGGTAGACAGCAGTGGCCTGTAGTGGCAGGAAGAAAGAGACTAGCAGTGTTCTCTCAGTGGCACCATGGCTTCTCTTTTCAGCCCCCAGCCTACAGATAAATCCCAGGTGTCCATTGCTACGGTGGTAATTGACCATGTCCCAAGCAGACAACTGGCCCTTGGTGTACTGGAGAAGTGAGCTGCTGGGGTCGCTGATCTCAGCTGATAGGCGCTTAGGGCAGGGAATCCTCGCCTGTTCTCTTCCGGAGGGGAGTTGGGAAGAGTTCTGTCCAAAGGTGCCCCCCACGCTGCTTCCATTTCTGTGTTGTGTCTTTTTCCTTCCTCCGCTTAGTTGGGACATAACTATACATTGGACTTGTTGGGATTTGATGTTTGAATTCTGTTGACCCGCACTTTAAAGCTTTTGTTTGCATTTAAATTAAATGGCTTCTAAACAAGAAATTGCAGCATATTCTTGTCTTTGGCCCAGAGGTGGGTTAAACTGTAAGGGACAGCTGAGATTGAGTGTCAGTGTTGCTAAGCGTGGCATTCACAATACTGGCACTATAAAGAACAAAATTAAATAATTTATTGGACAGTTTCTCTACTGCCATTCAATTTGATGTGCGTGCCTTGAAAACCGATCTTCCTATTTGAGTCTCTTGAGACAAATGCAAAACTCTCTCTCTCTCTCTCTTTTTTTTGAGATGAAAAGACTTTTTAAAAAGCAAACAAGAGAAGTACATTCTTTAGAAACAAAGCCACATTTACTTTAAATTAAAAAAAACAAAAAACAATTCCTGGTTGAAGATAGAGGACGGGAAAATGTCATAAGATCCAGTCAAATGAAGAAATAAGCCCAGCACAGCCCTGGACATCCATTAGCAGACTTGTTTTCAGACCCCCCCTTTTTTGGGACAAAGCTGCTTAGATACGGAGTGGAGGTGACTTACTGCTGAATTAAAAGTCATGTGATACGAGCTGATATCGTTGAATGAAAAAAAAACAAACAAACAACAAAAACAATTCAGGAACAATGGCTAATTTTTTTTTCTCCTAAATTTAAATTTAGTGCACTCTGTCTTAAAAATACGTTTACAGTATTGGATACATACAAGGGTAAAATAAATCGTGTGTATGTGTGTTGGAGCGATCTTTTTATTTTATTTTATTTTCAGCGTTTGCTTAATAGGTTATACAGAAATGCCACAATGGCTGGGTGTATGTTGTTTTCCTTTGGTGACGGGATTTTAGTATACATTATATATATTGAAATTTCTTGATTACTGTCAAAGTGGACCAGTATTTGTAATAATTGAGATTGCCTGGGCATTTTACAAAAGTGAGAAGAAAAAAAAAAAGTCCTTTTTCTTTTCCTTGAAACCGTTACAGTAAGTTTTAAATGGTGGGTCTATAAAATCTGTTCTGTCACAGTAACCTGTAAAGTCGGAGTTTTAGTATAAATTTTTTTCTGCCTCGGGTGTTGAATTTTTATTTTGAAAACAAAATGTATAGAAACTTGTATTTGGGGAATTAAAGGGGGATTGCTACAATGTGTAGAAAAAGTATGTAGAGAAAGTGCTTAATATTGTTACTGCTTTGCAGAAGAAGAAAAAAAATCACACTTCTGGCCTGTACTTATTTTCTCTCTCCCACCTCCCTCTGGAATGGATATATTGGTCGGTTCATATGATGTAGGCTCTCGCTGTATTTTTACTGGAGCTTGTAATTTTTTAACTGTAAGCTTGTCCTTTTAAAGGGATTTAATGTACCTTTTTGTTAGTGAATTTGGAAATAAAAAGAAAAAAAACAAAACCCAACAGGCTGCCATAATATATTTTTTTAATTTGGCAGGATAAAATATTACAAAAAAACCCCACAAAAAACAAAAACAAAATGAAACAAACAAACAAAAAACCCCACCCACATTTGTATGTTAAGTCTTCTTGTACAGGAGCGGGGGAAGGGGTTTGACAACCTTCAGGAGAGAATGACACAGAAGAGCTGTGCTTGGATTCACAAGTCGTTTTAGTTGTATACAGTCCGTGAGAACTGGCCTACTCAAAAGAGTTGTTGGTTTCGGGCTTTCATTGGAACGCCTGAACTTTGCATCAGGTGAGGCCACAGTAGGCGCGATGGCGAGTCCTTACTTGTGTTGCTCCCTTCCTCCAAGAAGCCATCTCTAAGATGGTAGGACGGGTGAGAGAGCGAAGTTACCTTCCCCGCTCTGGCTACTGCGGCTACCCCCTCCACCCCCTGACCACCCTCAGGAGCAGACTCGAACCCACAGCTGCTTTTGTTCTTGAGAAAACCTGGATGGAGCAGCGAAGCTTCAGGAAGGAGCCTCTGCCACTGAGTCTGGTGCAGGTGGGACGGAGCAAGGCCTTGCACGCAGGTCCTGTTCCCGCGGAGTGTTTGCTCCGTTGTTTCCCTCTCTGTTTCTCTGCTTTTCTCTGCAATTCCATCCGTTTCAGAACCACCGTGAGGCCTGGGATGAAGGGATTCTGTGCCTTCCCATCTTATGTTCCCTCCGCCCTCCCCAGTCTCTGCCTACGCTCTATCGACTCATCTTTAATTTTCTCTCTTTCCTTTGTCCCCTCTCCCCACGCCCTTTTCTCTTCCTTCCCTTTTTTTTTTTTTTTTTTTTTTTTTTTTTTTTGGAAAGCCGAGTAGCTTTAAGATAACAAAGTGGTTGTTTATTGGATGAAGGAATAATAAGAATACACTTCACAAATACCTATGTCAGGAAGCCATTTTTCTTTTAATTTCAGGAAATGTAAGAAACCGTCATTTCAGGTTATGAAAGCATGGTCGTGCACCTTCCCAGGCGGATCCTTACTAAATGCAGAGTCTGTCTCACCAGTTCCCCATTTGACACTTGCCTTTGCACAGTTAAAGGATGGGGGCCCAGTGGGCGGCCAGGCGTAGGTCTCAGCGTCCTGCACGCCTGCTCTAAAGCCCGGGGTTACCCTGCCCTTTGGCTACCCTGCCTCTTTGCTGCCTGGGAGCCTCTGTGTGGTTCTCCTGTGCTCATAAAAGCTAGCCAGTGCTCAAACCAGCTCACCTATCACCAGAATGCCAGGACTAAGCCATCCTAAAGCACAAGGATTGTGTGTCTCTGTCAACTGCAGAGAGAAGAGAATTTTGCTTCTCTTATCAAAGAGAAAAATCAACCAACCAATCCGAAGCAGGTGACCCAGCCAAAGGGCTCTAGCGTGGGTGACCCAGCCGACCTCAGGTCGGTTCCGCACTGCCACAACTTTACCCAAAGTCGCTCCCTACTGGAACCTGCTGCTTGCCATTGGAGGGTCACTGGGGGAGGGGGAGGGGGGGAGAGGAGCCTGGATCACTCTAGGCAAAATGTGAACCCCCGCGCTGTGAACGGCCTTCCACCTGACCCTTCCGCCAGAGGTTTTGTCGAAGGCAGGAGAATCTGTGATTTTGGTGCTCTCTGTGTCTGCCCTGCATAGCAAAGGCGCATTGACTTCAGCTGTTTGCTTTTGTACCGGCAAGGCGAAATATTTTATTACCTTTTCTATTACTTACCGTATGAGCTTTCGTTGTTTGCCTAGAGGGGGTCTGTCTCTTAAAACAAATTTGGATCTATTTATTATTGCTTGGTATTTGTGCTCTGTTTTTTAAAAAATGGGCACTTGTTTTTTTTTTTTAATTATGGATAAAATGTTGAGATGACAGAAGGTCATTTCAACATGGCTTAGTAAAATATTTATTGTTCCTTTTCTTCTCTGTACAAGATTTTGGGCCTCTTTCCCTCCCCCCCCCATAATGTCACAGTGTTGAGTTCAGCGTGTGTCTGCCATTTCATTTGTTCAAAACCAAGTTTGTTCTGGTTTCAAGTTATGAAAATAAATTGGGACATTTAACTTGATCTCAAACCTTGTCCTTTTCTGTGTCTTTTAAAGGTGGGGAATGGTGCCCCGAATAAACTCTATTCTACACTTAAAAAAAAAAGGTGGGAATGGACCGCTCATTTCTAAGAGGAAATTGAAGGTCTTTCTCTATTTCCCTCTGACTCGCACTTTAAGCCCGTGGACAGGAGGAGAGAAAATACTTCCAGGAAGCAGAGAGGTTTGGAAAGGTTCTTAGCCCCGGCTGTACACCATGTTGTGCACAGGGTGAGGCCTTGTCTCAAGAACAAACAGCAGGGGTTGGGATTCCCTGCTCAGTGGTTGACACCTAGGAAGCGCAAGGCCCTGGGTTCGTCCCCAGCTCCAAGAAAAGAAAAAAAAAAAAAAAAAAAAGAACAAACAGCAGAGGGGAAATGGCTATGGAAGGTAGTTTAAGGCAGCCCAGGATAACCCTGATCGTCGTGGGCCTTCCATGCTACGATCCCTACTCAGTCATGGTCAAGCACTCTGTGGGCGGGTTTAGGAGATGCCGATTCCAGATCCTGAGCTCAGTCCAATTCCAGGGCTGGGCCGCGGGAAACCACTTATTTATGTTTTGCCTTGGAGAAAACAAAATGGCGGCTTCTTTGGTTGTGGTCTCTAAACTCTGCATTCTGGAAGCCGTAGCGAGGTCTCAAGTTTGAGGCCAACCAGGCTTCTAATAATGGGTTCCAGACCGGCTTGGGGTGTATGGCAAGATCATGTATGAGAGTGAGAGAAAGAGAAGAGAAGAAGGGAGGAGAGAAGAAAGTGGGGAGGAGGAGACAGAAAAGAGGGGAAGGAAGGAAGCAAGCAGACACTCAGAACTGGAAACCAGAGTATGGGGCCTGCCAATTGCTCTGCACTTGGGCAGGTGCTCTTGGCTTTCCAGGTACTGAATGAGGGTTCAGGAGTCGGTCAGCCTCTCGGATGGCACACAGGAGGGTTCCCTTCCCTTTTTTTCTCTCCCCCTCCCTTCCTTTCCCTTCTCTTCCACTGTGCATGGTGTTAACAAGGGGAAAAAACGGTCTCTGGTGTCAAGCCTTGCACAGTGAAAGAGCCTTCATCTGGCTTGCACGTAGAGCATCGGAGTGGGTGAAGGGGTTTTGTAGGGTTCTGGGTTTTTCTGCAAAGGTGAAGTAACACTTTTATAACTCCATGTAAGCAAGGCCCATCTGAGCTCAATGGGAAGGAGGAAGGGTCCTCCTGTGTTCCTGATCTCAAAGGGACAAGGGACTTCCACTTGAAATCACCCACCACTCTCACCGTGGGTTGAGCGCTGTGCTAGCCCGAGAGTGTTCACTGGGGTCGCGCAATGAAGGGAAATACAGGAGCCTCATAGCTGAGGCGCTCTGTGGGTTCTGCCCGCGGAGATTACAGGAGAACGGGGGTGGGGGCGGGGTGAGGGGGTACTCCTCTCCATCCCGTCTTTAGCCTAAACAAGTCAATGCCCTCTCAAGAAGCTGTCACATGACTGAGCAAGAACAGGTTGAACTGCTGCACCAGAAGTTGAGTGGAGCATGACTCGGTGATGGGGACCCGGAGAGTGGGACAGGCCCGAATGCTCTCTAGAGCTCAAGAAACAAGAATTCCCAGGGAAGACGTTTTGTTTGTTTTGGTTTTTGCTTCCCCCCATCCCCTACAACCTTTCCCTCAGGTGGTTTAGAAACACAGGCTTTGAACTTCCTACCCAGAGAAATAGTGGAGCTGAAATGCTCCAATCTCTTACCCTAAGAACTCAGAGTGAGCTCTTCTTCGGGGAGACACCGTCTTCTTTAAGCCAAGGAAACAAATGGTTTGGGTTGAGTCACAGAAATCGTTTAGACAAACAAGTTAACTAATACTTAGGCTTACAACAAACTGAGGGCCATGGGGCAAACTGGGGACAAAATAGGCCAAAGGCAGGGCATGATGGAGCTCCTACTGGTTTCCTTGGTAACTGGTCCTCTTCTGGGCCTCCATCTCCTTAGTCGCATAGCAAAGGGTTAAGGCAACAGGACAAACCATTTTGTTTTCAGACAGAAACACCCTTAAGGTGCTACCAGCTGCCCACCTCCACCAACCAAGGAAAAACCTTGACAGCAGAACATCCCAGTTGCTGGTTGAGATTGAAGGTTTCCCCCAGGATGTAAATCCTGGGATCTCTGCAGTTTCCAACCATCCCGTTGTGGTTTGGGGACATCTCTGAAGTTTCTGGACAGCTTTAGTCACCCCATTCTGAGCTGCAAGGCCCAGCAATTAAAATGAGAAAATTCCCCTTGTCTGCTTCAGAGATAAAACTAGGTGAATGGGACTTTTTATGTTAATGTGATGGAGATTCATAATGAATCTCATGTAACTTTCAAGCCGGGGAGGATGAAAACGCTGACGCTCCGTGCAGGTGATGCCTTAGCCACTAATTGCCTGCCCTGAATAGTCTTCAAAACGGCTCCATCGGATTCTGATTGCAGACCATCTAAGACGCTTAAAAGATGTCTAAACACGCTGAACCTGGAAACCAATTTAACTCCCAAAGCAAGGACTGAGCTGAATGTCGTGAGAACGCAGGGAGGGCTCAGATTGTCGCTCGCTCCCAAGAAGAGAGGCGGGATAGGCAGGATTTTTCCTGGCTGAGTGGTGTGGGCAGCAACGGGGTGAAGAAGAGGGAGAAGTGGACCAGCCAGGTGGCAGGAGGGCTGGGGAAAGTGTGCTGTTCCTTCAAAGGCAACTGAGGAGTCACCAGGAAGATGAAAACCAGGGGAGAGATGGTGCCTCTCACAGAGGGCATGAGGGAGAAACTTCACAGTACTTGGAAGAGCACAGTGAAGTTCATAGAAGAATCCCAGTGTTGGCTGGCGTCCTTAAAATTCATTTAGTATATTCCTAGTAGGAATAGGACTCCACTCCTCCTCAACACAATCACTGATTCATAAGTACATCCATGCATATATGCATTCATCCATATAACCATCCATCCAAACAATCATCTACTCACCCACTCACCATCCATCCATCCATCCTTCCACTCATCCACCCATCCATCCACCCACCCATCCACCCATCCATCCACCTACACATCCATCCATCCATCCATCCATCCATCCATCCATCCATCCATCCATCCATCCATCTATCTATCCATCCATCCATCTTTCCTCCCATCTATACCCACTCACCAATCTAACCATCCGTCCATCCATCCACCCACCCATCCACCCATTCATCCACTCCTCCATCCACCCACCCATCCATCCATCCATCCATCCATCCACCCACTCACCAATTCACCATCCATCCACCCACCCATCCATCCACCTACACATCCATCCATCCATCCATCCACTCACCCATCTATCATCCATCCATCCACCCATCTACCCACATACCCACTCTCTCATTCAAACATCTATTCATCCACCCACCCACGTTTCTTCACTTCACAAACATGGAAGGCCCATGTTGTGTCTCAGACACTAACAGAAGTTAGGGGGAGGTCAACTTCTCATTGCTTTTCAAGAATTTCCATTTCAGAGGGCAGAACAAGTTATCTATACATCCACTCATCCAACTACCTGTCCACCCCCTACCCGTTTGTTCCCTTCAGTCTCTTGAGTCCCCACCTTTGG
This sequence comes from Rattus rattus, assembly GCF_011064425.1. Classification (NCBI taxonomy): domain Eukaryota; kingdom Metazoa; phylum Chordata; class Mammalia; order Rodentia; family Muridae; genus Rattus; species Rattus rattus. The sequence goes on along the minus strand of NC_046160.1, from coordinate 125,568,815 downwards.
CCCACACTTACGGGCCTGTAAATGCAGGCCTTGTCAGGGAGTCACTCCATTTTAGCTGGGAATGCTGGTAAGTAAGGCTTGGTGCGTTGACCAGTAGGCGTCAGTGGGAGTTGGCAAGTGTTCGCCATATCCACGCCTCTTTTGACCACAGTTTATTTTTCAGATCACTTTGAAAAAGGAAATTGTACTTTTGTAATATCTTATAATAAATTGTTTAAAAAACAATTAAAAAATAGGAACTGTCTGGTTTAGGACACAGTGCAGCTTGTGATCCTAGGGCTTGCCTAGAACAACGAGAGGGATGTTTATGTGTTCAGATCCCAAGTGGTGCTGTTGTGTAGCTCTTGGTGCGGACTATAGAAGACTTTTTGGCTCAGAAGGCACTAAAGACTGCAGTCTCCCAAGGCCTAGCTAACATCTCAGCCAATGAAGGAAACCTGGGTTAGTGACAACGCCACCTACCCCTCTTCTCTCCCTATTATCGTCGAGAGTCTGCCAGGTGCCTGCTCAAGTCCTGTTCAGCGTGGAGGGGAATGCAGAACTGCTGGGTTCAAAGTGAACCTAGGAAGCCAAGGGGGTAGTCAGCAGGTGTCATGCCATCTAAACACCTCCCACACTGGACATGGCCCTGCCCTTTGCCTGTGTCGGAAGTATGAGAGGTCAGCTTTATCATGTGTACTGTGTTTCGACCCCATGTCCCTCTACCCCTGGGAGGGCCAGCCTAGTGTGTATCAAGAGCCTGAATGATATTCCGAGTGTTTGACCTAGTGACCTCATTCTCGAAAACTATGCTGAGAGTACTTACTAGTGATTCCCAGTCAAAGGGAAAAGCTAGGTGCCAGGATGGTCACTGTAGAACATTCCTTTATTGATAATTGGTGTCTGCCCTTGACCCGCAAGGCTCTGAGCCAACCCGTAGGAATCACGCAAGACACAAATAAATGACCTAACATCAGGATCTGAGACACCGAAGGATAAAGTAAATGCACATTCACAAAGACAGAGGCGTCTACTTAAACCATGAATTGAATGTAAGCTTCCAGGCAGCCAAATGGAAAAAGGAAACGGAACCCGGGTCTTTTCTAAGCATGAGAAGAGAATACTTGTTATTCCTGACATGTACAATTGCAAGGTTTTATAAGCGGCCTCCGCTTTGGCAACAAAGAGTAAAAAATGAAGAAGAGCTTCTTCATTAGGAAATATTTACATCCGTGTGTACGGAGGGGCCTGGAGACTTTGTAATATCACAAAAACTGTACAGGATAATGTTAACTGCTAAAAGGCTAGAAAAGGGCACCTGAGAGAGATCAGTGGTTAAGGGCACACACAAGAGGGATCAAATTCAATTCCCAGAAGCCATGGAGAGGGACTCACAACTGCCTACAACTGTAGTTCCTTGGCATGCAAAACCCTTTTTGGCCTCTAGGGGTACTGTGCTCACACATGCACATACCCACACACAGATATACATGCCACACATAATTAACGGTAAAATAAAAGGCTAGATGATATCATTGTAAGCTTCCTCGTTTACTGTGTGGGTGTAGATTGAACATAGATGACTAGAAGAAAGCTGTACTTAGGGAATTTTCTCCCACTACCGGTGGCCAGTACACGAATGCCTCCCCCCTCCTCTTATCTGTCATGGTAGGAACCATCTCCTCTTTTCTCCTTAATTTCTGAAATGACTTCTCTTCTCGAAAATTGTCTCAAGCAGCTGCAATCCAGCCACAGACACAGCCACACATTTATTTGTTTATAGAAGTTATCCAAGAGGGAGAAGACAGAGTGGTGGCTGTACTCGAATCAATAGAGGAGAGATAGTAAGAGTTTTGGTTTAAACTCTCTTGGGATAGAGGTGACAAATTGCTAGGATCTGACACTGGATTGGGTAGGGGTGTGTGTGTTGTGTGTGTGCGTGTGTGTACGTTGTTGTTGTTTGTTTGTTTGTGTCAACTTGACACACTAGGTTCCCTGGGAAGGAAAGCTTCAATTGAGAAAAATGCCTCCTTCTTATTGGCTTATAGACAAGTCTGTCAGACATATTTTTAATTCATGGTTTATGTGGGAGGACCCTGCCCACTCTGGGTGGTGCCATCCTTGGGTTGGTGATCTTGGGGTTTGTAAGAAAGCAGGCTGAGCAAGCCACGAGAAGCAAGCCAGTAAACAGTGGGTCTCCATGGCCACTGCTTCAGTTCCTGCCTTCCAGGTTCCTGACCTCGCTCCCCTTCATGACGGACTCCAAGCTGTCAGGTAAAATAAAGCCTTTCTTCCCCAAGTTGCTTTTGATCATGATGTTTATCACAGCAACAGAAAAGCAAGCTGAGGCAGTGTGGGAGTGAAGGAGAGAGGCAGCAGGGTAAGTAGCTGACTATGGACGCACAAGAAGCATGGAGGTAAGAGGAACGCAGGGAAGGGGATCCAGAGTCCTCTGTGACTCAGGAAGCCTGGGAGGTTGCATAGTTAAAGGCTGACAAAATCATCCTTACAGACTCGCTGGGGAATTTGGGAATCTCTATCTGCCAAGCAACAGTGCAGGATCTGCTAACAAAGGCACGCTGGGAGCGAGAGGCATGCTGGGAGCGAGAGGCATGCTGGGAACAAGAGGCATGCTGGGAAGTAGAAGCATGCTGGGAGCCGACTATGGCTTAGAGCTGTGCCCTGGTCTTGCAGTGTGTGAACTCAGAATCCAATTATGCAACCTGGTTTTGTCTCGGTTTCCTCATTTGTACGATGGGGAGATAGCAATCTGAGGGATTGGAGGAGGATCCAGATTGCATAATCTTTGCTTGGTCCATATAAGCATCTAAAACAAGGTTCACTGTAGCGTTAGGGTTTTTATCTGTGCCTGACAGGTCATTCCAGAAGAATTCTCCCCACCAAGCAGTTCTTTTCACCGTGGGGACAAGAAGAAAGCTTGCCGTGTACGGAACATGGAAGATCTACAGTCTTGCCCAGTTCATTCCATCACCCACATCCCCTCAGAGGGTTTTCTCCTCTGAGGACTCTCATCGATCTGACTCTTTAGTTTGTAATTTCAAGACTTGTGAGCTCATCTTTGAAGATTCCTCCCAAGCGCATCTGCAGTGTCCTGACTATGAAAACAGCCCTGGAAGCTTCAGCGCCTTTCTCGGCTCTGTCTGGGGCTATCTAGGGACTTGAGCTCAGAGCAACGCGTCATGATTTGAATGTGAAATGTTCCCAGTGAGCTCACGTGCTGGAGCACTTGGTTCTCACTTTGGGGAGGGCATTGAGGTGGAGCCTTGCTGGGAGAAGTGGGTCACTGGGTTGCAAATGCAGTGTGACCAGCTGCCACGCCTTTTCAACCGTGGTGGGCTGTATTCCGAGGAGACAAAAATAAGCCCTCCTCCCGGAAACTGTTTCTCCTCAAGTCTTTAATCATCCCAGAAACAAAAGAGTAACTGATACAGAAAGAGACTTGTCCTGGTGGACCCCATGCACTAATGGTCCCAAAGTTTTAGTTCTCAAATGGGGCCGAGGTGGGCAACACACTTCCTTAACTGTCTCCTGATGGCCGTGACTTCTCCTGTTCTGGTTTTAAACCAAAGAGTATGCATGAGAGGCTACACAGACAGTCAACATGGACATTAGAACTCAACGTTCCTATTTCCCTTTCTGGGTTTCAATTCTTAGCAGTCTGCCTTTTCACCTTTCTGGCTTTCATGTATCTTAGGGTGCATTGAATCTATGCACACAGATGTATACATGTGTGTGATGTACCCACTCATACACATGCATTTATATTTTGTATAAAGGCATACTTATATAAATATTACAGGATAGTCAGTATTTGGAGCATGTGATCCTTCCGTAAGGACTTAGCAGTGAGGGATAGCCATCTCCTTAACATTTTAATGTTTCACTCTGCATTCAAGTTCACGCAACTAACCGCACCTTTCACTTTGCCACCACTGCCAGGAAGCTCAGTGTTAAATTTAATATTCAATCAAAAATATCAGAAATATTCACTTCAGGTTAAAAAAATCCACTTTCTCTATTCTTTCTGACACAGCATTTTGATAAGACGTAATTCATTCTGTGTAATTTCATTGCAACCTCATGCATATTGAAGATGCTCTTATAAAGAATTATTAATAAGTAAAGAGATGATGCCCAGTACCCCACACAGCCATACAGGATGCTGTCCACACTGTCTGCTCCCACCCGGGTCCCCGCTGCATGTGAGCGTCTGTGGCTGCAGTGGGCCACAACCCTGATCCTGCTGAACAAACTCCACACGTCGTTCTTTGTGTTACTCAGGCCCGAGGAACAGGACGGCAGACCTATCCAAGCTGGAGTCCGCAGGCCACACCTGGCTGAGGATGGCTGGGAGTTCAGCATAGCACAAAATCATACGCTGACTTTATAATTTTATGAGGCTCTCCCCTGCAAGCTCTTCATGGTGTGATTACGTGCTTCTCAAGTGTGAACACTAACGTCGGATGTTAGACACATCTTCGGGGGAAGGAAATGGAATTTATCTATTTGGGGGGTGTACAGTGCGGGGTATACGTAGGGTACACACACACACACACACATACACACACACACAGGTGTGGGCATACATGTCTATGCATGTTCACAGAGGCCAAAGGAGGACACTCGGGTGTCTGCTTATCCTGCTGTCCACCCTTATTCCCCTCAAGACAAGGTCTCTCACTGGACCGGAAGCGAGGCTGATGACCAGCAATGCTCTAGTCTCTAGCATTGGGTTTGTAGGTACATGTGTGTGGTCACGCCTACTCTTATGTCTTGGTTCTGGGATCTGTGTTCTCACGTTGGCGCAGGAAGTACTCTTACCCACGGAGCCATCACTTCGGCCCCAGGAATAAGCAATTTAAAACTGAGCGGCCCTGACTTTTACTAGGAATCTTCTCTTTGCCTCTTGCCTGCTGGCTAAGTAGCTAAAGGCTGGAGGCTTTCTCTGCCTTTGTCTCCCCGTAAGCAATGTGGGGACAAGAATATCTATAGAGTCCCTGTGAAGGTCAGACAGGTAGGTAGTGACAGGGCAGATGGCACATGGAAAGTACCCAACAATACTCACTGGTTTTCCTTTTCTTGTTAGTCCCTAGAAAGTCCCCAACCTACTCCAGGCAACCTCCCCCCAACCCTGTTTTACACACACACACACACACACACACACACACACACACACACACACACACACACACACTGTCTGGCCCAATGTACAGGACCAGAGTCGTCTCTGGACACTTGCTGGTGTCCTTGCTGTCTGCAATCATTCATGCCCCACCCTCATGCGTGCCTTTGAGGAGCCTCTCCTAAAAACAGATACTCACTTATATAACCCTGATGCCTGGCATGCATCAGGGGTTGGTAGGCATGTGGGGTAGGGGGCCAAGGGACTACCTCCAGAGGTCACTACCAATCTGTCCACTTGTTCCTCAGTCTCTGAGGGTTGGAAGACCTGGGGTTAGGAGCCACACCTGTATGATGGCTCCCTTACATCCCCTTCCCTCTCCCCCTTCATTCTCTTACTCTTGGCTAAGCCTCTTCAAGAACTCCACAGCCTGTGCTCTGGCCTGGTCTCCCTGATCTTTTCTGGGCTTCTCCTGATGTTGTGCCCCCGTCGCTTCCAGATCCTCCTGCCTCCTCCACCCAGGGCGCCTGATTCTCAGGTTCTTGTATACCATCATGAGTTTAATTGTCTGACATCAGTCCGATCCTCCCCCCACCCCAACCCTGGTCATTTTCGGAACCCCAGGAAAGGTCATGCCCCTGTCCAGAGGCCCTGCTGCCACCGGGAAAAACACCGCACGCAGGTGTCCTGACTATGCAGGGCTAGAACGTGGAATTCTTCCTGCTGTTCTCATCCTCGAACTAGACGGATCTTCTGTGCGGTTTGTGAAAACGTAGACTCCCGGTTTCCCTGCTCAGAATGCAAAGGCCCTCGGCACTCGGTATTTGCATCTTCAAACGTGAATCCTTGTAAGGTTCTGAGGTGGGGACCTTTTAAGGGCTAAGAGCGAGAAGCCCATTGCAGGTCTAATACACTGCAGTCTTCAGGGCCGGCCTGCCTGTCTGGGCCATCATGGCTGATCAACCTGGGTTAGATTTCCCTTCCAATCTCTGTGACCATCCTGTGCCTCCCTTCCCTCTTTTGCAAATGGTGGTTGATAATAGGACCTGCCTGCTTTGGCTCTCGCGGTAACTAAATAAGACATGGTAGGCAAGTGCTGAGCCTTCTGTCCATAGTGAGCCTTTAGTAAGTCTGAGTGCATTGGTCAGGATTTATCAGCGAGATACTGTAGCAAACAATCCTCCTATCCCCAAGGCTGGCCCAGTGGAGGTTTCTTTCTTGCTAATTACCAGTGCTATCCAGCAGGTTAGGAGACAGTCCTTCAAGTGGTAGGTAGGCGGCTCTTTCTACCTTGTCCAATATGGAAGCAATTGTTTACACTTATACTTAATTTAGTTAAAAGTCACCGCCGTTAAACCTTCAGTTCCTCAGCTGCTCTCGCTGCGTGTCAAGCGCTCCACAGTAAGGCTGCTGACTGGGACAGGCGCGCAGACATGACGTGCTTCTGTCAACGCAGAAAGCTCTTGGATAGTACTGATTGTGAATCCTCTACCTCGAACCATTCACAGTGGGAGACAACAGACTATTTTTCAGGGGTCCTTATGGCCCCCACTTGGGAGACTCGACTTCCAACACTTCTGTCCCTGTCTGGTTCACCAGGAGGCAGTGGTGTGGCTCCACCTTGATTTCAGGAACTCTGTAGACGTTCATCTTGTGACTGACTCCTTCCTGCTGGACTCAGTGTGCCCAGTCCCATCCCACACTTCCCTCAGCCCACCCTTCCTTCTGAATTCTTCCTCCATATCGAACGCGTCAAGGCACCAATCGCTGGAATTCCCCCCGAACCTCTCAGAAGTCAGGGAGACCTGAAGCTTCCGGCCATCCTCCTCTCATATCTCATTGGCCAGTCCCAAAGCAGTCTGGTGGCTGGAAGCGGGCCACAAACCAACTGCGCATGGCTGCTGCTCAGGCACAAAGGGTGGGAGGGGTATTAGGTACACACCTTGGTGCGCACTTTCCCCACGTGTGGCATTCAGCAAGGGATTGGATATGCAGGTATGATCTCATACATGTGGGAATTCAGAGACCTGTATGCAATCTCACCTGTAAACAAACACATGGGGTTCATCGTCCAGGTCTGGACCACGCTGTCAGGACACGTCACTGACTTGCACAGAGTCTACAAGACTATGCCATGGCCTCGCAGCCATTACTGCTTAAAGCCAGGCTGCCGCTTGGACTTCGGTGCTTCTCACATTACTGCATAATTCAGATTGTCCAAAGGGGCAGGAAGGAGCCTGCCGTGCCCTTCCACAGTTATCTCCTCCTTAGAGATCTCTGGTCTCCCTGCTCCTGCTCCACCTAGCCCGTCAGCCCTCGCTTCTGTCCTCCACCTGGCCTGAAGCATTCTGGGTATTTTTTTCCCCTACCTTTCCCCCATAACACGTGCGGAGCACATTATTTATTTATTTATTTATTTAGTCAGAGGCGCCCAAGCATTTAGCAGTTACCAATGATCAAGAGTACATTTTGCAAACAAGTAATAAATTTTAACAGCAATTTGTCCATGAATTGTGGCCTTTGGATGATATATTTGATTTTCCCCCAGAAGCTGAACTTCTTTGTCATCTAGGTTTGATTCATATTTTAATTTTTTTAAAAGCAAATGGTGTGTATAACACATTGCAACATCGAGCTGATTGCAAATGCTATTTGGGTTGGAGTCAATATTTTTAATTTATGCTGTTCGAGATACACAGGGAGCCCCCGGCCCACTCTGCTAACAGCTGCGAATCCACACGTCTCTGCCCCTGACATTTTATACTCCGTAGTTTTCTTAATGTTGTATGGATTTTTTTTAAAGAGGAAGAATAATTTATGCCAGTGCCTTTTAATGACGCACCTTTACCCAAAGATAAAACAACCACCCATCTCCCTTGCCCCTACCCTTTCTGCCTGGGTTTTGGGGATCACATTTCTTATGGGGAAAAAAAAAGGCTGCCGTCTCTTTGCACTCCACAACTGGTGCATTACTCTGTGTTAATTACCTGAGGAAGGGAGAGTGGTTCAGACGCAGTCCTCTTTGTTTGTTAATACACCCTGGCTGCAGCAACACTCCCCATAAATAAAACATAACCGAGATTACAATGTCATGTTTGCCGTGACTCCAGACCCGGAGAACTGCTCGAGTAGAATTCACAAATCGTCTCCCAGCAGTCGAGCTCCTTGGAGATGTGCTGTGGCCAGGGTGGCTTCTCAGTCTCAACCCTCCTTGCCCCCACCAGCCCTGGTTTCATCTGTAAGTACTTTTCTGAGTACCTTTCTGCTAGGAAGGCTGGCACAAACTGAGAGATGTAGTCTATGAAGAGGACCCCTCATCCCTCAACGATAGAAGGCGATACCATAAAGAACAGGTCCAAGGTGTGAAGTTTGCTACAGTAAAGACGTTCCACGGGTGTTAAATACATGGATGGAGGGTGCTCATTACCACGGGGCACTGTGGAACAGAGAAACTGCAGCCACTGATTGCTGATATTAAAAGACGGACAGTTACGGGTTTCTGGGAGGGTGAGAAGCAGCACAAACTCAAGGGTTCCTCCCCCTGCCCCTGCAATGCAAAACAGCACTGAGTTCTAAATGATGGCTTGGTAGATTCTTAGGAAGCCAGCCATACCTTTACCATAGGAACCAGGGGTTTCATTCCTTAGCATTTGCTGAAGGGAAGTAAGAGCAGAAATTTTATTGAAAAGCACTCAATAATAGAGAACAAAACCTCCATCCTCAGGACAGCCCGAATGTTAACTGTATAAATGGGATGGAATACTAGTCTGCAATGAAAATCGAAGGAGCCTTTACTCTTGCAGGAGCATGGATGACTCTCAAAGGCGCTAACATTCTTCGAAAGATGCTGATGTGCTTGGAGTCATGCAGAATTCCGGTGAGGGGCAAAGCCAAGTGCTAGGTGGGAAGACTGACTTCAACGGGCACTGGAGGTGGTGGAAATGTTTTCCCCGGTGACTTTAGTGGTGGCTCCAGGCCTGAATACACTTGACAAAACTTTCCAACTCGGTGGGCTGAAAATTGGTGAGTTTCACTGAGTATATGTCCCCGAAGGTGGCTGTCCACAAGAGCACCTAAAATGAACTTGGCACCTTTCTGGGAAAGCAGGAGGAGGCACATCTGGGAGAAGCATCCGTGTGCGATTGATCGTCCGTGAGATCTTAGCCTCTGTAGAACTCATGCTACATTCTGACCACACTGGCGTAAGAACCTGAAGCCCAGGGGCAATCCCTGACATCTCTGCTGTCCCGTCCCTTGTCAGCACGACCTGCGGCGTTCACTCACTGATCAGTGCCCTCTCCTACCTCCCCGGATTATTTCTGCAGCCACGGGGTGCACGTTGTTGGACAGACGGAATCACCTGTTAAAGTCTGCCAAGGGCAAACGTTCAGAGTCAACTGAGGAGGCCCATCTGTGACCTCTGGCCCTACAGCGCGTCTCAAGAACAAACCACGGTTGAGCTTCACAATGAGACGAAGGATGTTTTTACGTTTAGCTGTTTGGGTCAGAAATACTTTCACTAGGAAGATGGGTGAGCATACAAGCAAATTCTCACAGTGCACAGCGAGCTCTATGAGCAGGATAAGGCCAGAGGTGTTCAGTCTGCTTGCCTACTTTAATAGGCTGTGTGGGCTTGGTGGGACGATGGAGACCCGACCATCTCACCTGGGAATCTGCAGCGTTGACAGAGAGATGAACAACCACAGGCCCCAAACCGGAGAAGGACGAGTGTCTTGAGGGTGAAAGGTAGGGACGCTGGGACACCACCTTGCTTGGGGACTGCATTCTACGAACCAGAAATCTTCTCTCCCGGGCCTGGTCGATGGAGGAATCAAGGTTGTAGCTTAGAAATCCGGACATAAGAAGACAACCTCAAAAGGAAGGGACAGAGTTTAAAGGTATTTTAGAAGTCCAGTTCAGAGTAGGACGCAAGAAAACAGAAGGCTAGAGAGATGCCCCAGCTGTAGTGGTGAGTGGCCCTGTCCCCTGGCCTGAATGTGTGGCTGGTTACTGCGATCTGAGGAGAGTAGCAGAGGGCCAGGAGCTGACTCCACTGCAGGGGACCATGGGCCAGGGAGGCCCTTGTACAGGTTCACTCCCTGCAGGGAATGTCACCTATGTCCCTGTCCTACACAGTGATTTCCGCTGAGAGATCGTCCTAGCCCCACCCACTCAGGAGAGAGAGAGAGAGAGGGGAGAGAGAGAGAGAGAGAGAGAGAGAGAGAGAGAGAGAGAAAGAGAGACTTTCCCTGCTCGCATGCTGGGTACAGCGAATCTTCTAGATCCTTCCAGGTTCTGTAACCTCCTGAGCTGCTGTAGAGGGAGTGCCAGGGAGACTGAAAGACTTGTCCACAAGGTGCCAAAGGACAGACAAGTCCTCCGTACACAGCTAATCACTACCTTGTAAGGTGACAGAGAACAGGGCCCCGAGGAGCAGTTCTACCCTCTGTTACTTTTGGGTATTTGTGGGAGGCAGTGTCATTTACACAGGGACACAAACAGGTCAGAAGCAGTGACCTCTGTCTCCCACTCCTCCACCCCCCCACCCAGTGTCGTCATGGTAACCAGGCACACTGATGCTCCTTCCCGTGGGATTTTCTTGCTCACCTGAGACACGAGGAAGGTACTGGAGCTTTTGCTTTATGCTCGGGGCATGCTGGGAAAATGTGTAGTCAGGTCCCCGGAGAGGTTCCCAAAATCTGGAGAAAGCACTCTGCAGCTGGGCTTGTTGGCTCATGCCCGCAATCTTATCGCTGAGGCAGGGGGATTGACAAACAGTGTAAGGGGAAAGGCTATTGGGTAGAGGGTCAATGTTGGGGGGAGAGAGAGAGAGAGAGAGAGAGAGAGAGAGAGAGAGAGAGAGAGAGAGAGAGAGAGAGAGACTCCATAAAGGGCAACATACTCTTTTATTCTTGCTAAAACTCTGGCTCTGAGCTTCCTAGCTGTTAAAGCAAAAGAGAAATAAAGCCACCCCTCCCACATCTTACAGTGTCTTCTGGAAGAAAATCTAGAATCAGACTGTTGCCCAAAAGTCCATTATGAAAATCCTACCTCACTAAACACCCTGTCCCAGGGGCAGGCCAGGGCTGCAGCTGGTAGGGATAAGGGGTAGGGGTCGTGGAGGTTGAGGGATCAAGGATGGAGGTGGGGACACTAGTGAGCTTGGGGGGTTAGGACCCACGTTTGCACTGTAGCTGTAGCAGCTCTCTCTCCCAAGCTGCCCCTGAACTCATAGCAATCCCCCTGCCTCAGTGATAAGACTACAGGTGTGAACCAATGCACCCAGCTGCAGAGTGCCTACAAAGGTGATCTCGCCACCTTCGCTTCTCCAAATTTTAGGAACCTCTCCAGGGAGCTGACTACTCCTGGTTGTGTATGCTGTAGTCCAACAGAGGGCAGGAATCGTGAAGGCGGCTCAAACCAGTGTCCTTGCTAGAACTGGAGGTAACATCTCTGAGGCTAGTTGACAGTGACTGGGCCAGACCCAGAGTTCAAGGGTGGCATAGACCTCTTGGAAAAAGTGAAGAGGTTTTTAAAGATCAGAGAAAAAGTGGCTTCCTGACTATCCAGCTGGAGTGAGTCCCGCTTTCTCAGCGCATAACCTGGAGTTTGAGAGTGGCTATGTCACCCAAGGATTGGAGACCAAGGTTCTGCCTTGCTGGATATTGCTATTGGTATAGGAAGGGACCCCATACCCCAGCACGAGCTCATGAAATGAATGCTTGGTCCCCAGTCATTGAGAATTGACAAGCGATTGGGTCCAAAGGGCTCTGATCTAATCAGTGGACTCCATTGACTGAACCACAATATGATGGTGTGACTGGGAGGTGGTGGGAAGGTTCTCGGGTAGAACCTAGCTGGAGAGAGACTATTATCTCTGGTCCATGAGACAACCTGCCTCACTGCTCATGAGCCGAGAAGCCACAAAGCCACAGAACCAAGTAACCATGACCAGAGCATCCACGACTCTGAGTCAGAAGGGACCCTTCTCTTCCCAAAGGTTTCCCCAGTCACAGTGATGGAAGCGAACCTCTCAGGAGGTGCTGTCCAGGGTTCCCACTATGGTCCACCCTCGGCTACACATTTATAAGGACTGAGAACAATCTCCAGCATGTTTGAAGCCCTTTGTGTCATGGTCAGCTTTAGTGGACGGCTTGGCACACCAGGAAATTACCTCTATTGAATTCGCCGGTGGGCATGTTTGGTTAGTGATTGACCTGGGAGAGCCCAACCCACTGTGGGGGGTACCGTCACCTGGACAGATGGATGTAGACTGTAGGAGAAAACAGGCTGAGAGAGGAAATGGAAGAGCAAGCTAGCCAGCAGCACTCCTCCATGATCTCTGCCTCAGTTCCTGCCTCCATGTTCCTGCTGAGGCGTCCCTCAGTGACAGACAATGACTTGGATAGAGGTAAGCCTAACCAATCCCTTTCGCCCTGACTCAGCCGGGGTGACTCTTACTGTGATGAGACACTGTGACGCAAAGCAACGTGGGGAAGAAAGGGTTTTCTTGGCGTACACTTCCACATCAATGTTCTTCATCAAAGGCAGTCTGAGCAGGAGCTCAAATGGGGCAGGGACCTGGAGGCAGGAGGTTATGCTAAGCCTGTGGAAGGGATGCTGCTTACTGGCTTGCTCAGCCTGCTTTCTTGTAGCATGCAGGACCAGTAGTCCAGGGATGGCTCCACTCCCAATAGGCTGGACGTTCCTTCACCAATCACAAATTTAAAAACTGTCCCTCGGGCTTGCCTACCTACAGCCTAATCTTTTATTTTTATTTTTATTTTTTTCCTGTGGAGGGTTTCTTTTCTCAGGTGACTTTAGTTTTGTCAAATTGACATAAAACTAGCCAGGACATCCCCAAGTTGAACTCTGTCGTGGTGTTTATCACAGAAAGGGAAAGCAAACTAGAATATTTTTTCTTTTTTCCTTTTCTGGTATGTGCAGATGCGGCTGATGTAGAAACCAACAGGATCGTTGTAAAAAACTTACTGTACTTGTAATGATTTGTATATTTTTCTCAGTCAAGGAACACCAGAGGGGCAGGGGTTATTTTTCAGGGACTTGGGAGATTTGAGGGAATTATAAAGTTCATGACTGAGAGCTGCTGACCACGGACTTCGTGTCAGTGTCGGGATGCCTGTCTGTTTGTAGCCAGACGTTTAAACACTGAGATGTTCCCAGATCTTGTGACAGTTCCTTCAATACTAGAATAAGAGCGCTCTGCATGCTGGACTGGTTAGAAATCGTTTGGTGACAGTGACCAAATTAAACTCAAATGGGGCTGGACTGAAGGTTTTCTAGTAAGCCTTCAAGTTCAGGTAAACTTGTATTCAGGCAATCTTGAATCTCGTGGTTCCATTGGCCTCCGCCGTCATGTGAGACAGTTCCGACATTATGGAGACATTCCTCCAAGTTCACGAGCTTAGCAGGAGCCTGACTGTGCTTTTTTGGTTCCTCTGTTTATCTTAGACGAGCTGCAGTGGCTAGGGTAGGGTATTCTGACAGCTTGGCTATGGTGATAGGTGGGAGACAGGATTCGACTGTCTTACCAGTACCATATGGAGTTGGAACATCTTCTAAGGAACCAGAGCAGTGGGTAGAAAAGGAGTGTGATATTTACATCGTACTAGCTTACATCTATCACTGCCCACTCCAAAGGTTTGGGTGAACCTCACTGATGGTTAGAAGCAAGATCCAGAGGTCCCAGGGGCCATGACACTGGGCAGAATGGTGTGGTGTGGGTAGGCACAAAGCCAGGCCCTGGGGACCCCATGCACTACTGGGTGTGCAGTCACAGCATACAGCTGGACAGGAGCTCAGACCTGTAGGTATGGGTCACCTTGCAGGGCCAAGATGAAAGGCATGGGTAGTTAAGAGTAGAGGACTGAGGTCTAGCCTCATCACCTAGTGACAAAGTAGAGTCTCTAGGTACTCAATGCTGAACATATGTGACAGGGCAGGGGGCGACTTCTTGGTTGCATTTGGACAGCGGCTTAGAAGTTCAGAGACGGAGACCAGTAGCCTGCACTGTGTGTCCTCGGCCTCCACTGGCAAGCCACTCATGGTGCCTCTAGTCTTAGCTACCCATGGATCTTGCATTCCTTTAGACACCCCTAAGTGGGACTGTCAGGAGCTTGGGGAGACCAGCCCATCCTGTAGGCTCTAGAAGCTTCTCTGATATCACAGAAGTGTCCCTAAGTGTCTCTTACACTCCAGGGACCACACAGGGAAACCCACACTTACAGCCCAGCCTGGACCCAGGCCTGTCTGGGAACTCACAACCCCCACTTCCCCACCCCTGTGAAGCTTATCTTCCCCAGCTGCGAGCAGAGAAGGGGGCCTGGGTAGGACCCCCGAGTCCCTGGGAGGGGAATTATGCCACTTTCTGTCTGCCTAATCAAAAGCACGCTCTGGGGAAGGGAGGAGAAGGCAATTTCGTGATTGGTTTCAATTAAAGATTTGCTACTATTTGATTAAGATGTATTATTGATTTGGGACTGTTCCAAGCTAGCCTAGGCCTGCTTCCTGAGGGGGAGGGGTTTGGGAATTGATTGGCGCCAGGCAGGCTGGGAGCTGTGGGGGCCAGCTGCATCCCGCCTTGCTTTCCTCTGCAAAGTCTAGTGGGACTGTGTCACAGCTCTGGTCAGAGGCCTGTGACGGACTTGATAGGGGACCTTCCTGATTCAGCATGACCATGGCTACCTCCTCCAGGTCCAGCACTGGCCTCCCTATCCCGGCTTCATTACTGTGCAGAGTCTGCGTGGCACCATCCCTGTCCTTCCCAAAGCAATACTCCAGTTGGCTGTCTTTGCTAGGCATTTTCTTGTTCGCTATGTAGGTCAAGTCCAGCCCTGTCCCTGCTCCTTTGTGGAGGCCCCGATGTTCCCCAGACAGCCTGTGTGTGGCCTCTGTTCTCCAAGGCCCGGATGCAGCCACGCCTGTGGAATTCCAGGCAGTGGGCAGGCCACGCTGTGTAAGTGAGAGCTCAGGCCTTTATAGCCTTGGGCACAGTGGCAGAGGGGGCAGAGGGCTGCTTGGGTGGGAGGGCCTGATCCCAGCTGGCTGGACCACCCACCGGTTTGTACTGATCCCTGGAGCTCAGGCGTCCCCGCACATGGTCCTACTCCACTCTGGGCCAGTGTCATTCGATGCTCGTTTTCTCATGCCAAAAGCAGCGGCCTGTGGAATGTTGTTGCTTCAACAACGGGTTATGAACTCAGGTGACCAGTGAGAGGGGTGGTCTCCAGGCTCAAAGCTGTGCCCTGACTCTGTCCACTGGAAGCAGCCACGGGAGCCTGCCGTCTGCTGTCTTCCAGCTACAGAGTATTGATGGGTGGCTTTATGTGCCGTGGTTCTAGAGCAGTGTTTGGTGGGAAAAGCGGAGCCTGACCCCTGGGTTCCTGGGTTCCTTCCTTCCAAGCTCCCAGATAAGTAGGGGACTTTGATGTGGCTTCAGCCATCTTCCCCCAATAATGGGCATCTGTCTGCCTGTGGTGCACCCTGTGTCTGGTCTCCTGAGGATGAAGCTCCCCTAAAGAGCTAACAGCTTTCCTGGGGTGATAGTAGGAAGCAGGTCTCCAGGGCAGTTGGGGGTTCTGGTTTAGAGAGGGTTCCTTTCAGAAGCCATTGAGGAGATGTCTGGGTGGTGGAGGTCCCCATGAAGCTGAGGGAGCCACCCCAAGTATTCATTTTCATTTCCTCAGTGGGATTACTTAGCCAGGCCCTGCGGGTTATTAACCCTAACCTTCCCACAGACCACGGACCCCTCTTTATGCAAATCATCTGCAAGTCACGTGCTGAAGTGTCACTCAGAACTCTTGGGTGTGGCTTCATCCTGTCTTGCGTCTGTATTCAAGCCCCAGGACCTTTCCCTATCTCAGCCTGCTCGGCTGCTGGCTGCTCTCTGGGCTCCTTCTTTAACCTTTCAGGAGAACTATTGACCAGTAATCGACAGGCCCCCTTCCCTGCAGACTCTAGTCTAGTGGAGACTGTGTACCCAGCACACGTCCCTGAGCCTGCTGTAAGCCGACCCCTTACCAACAGCACTCTGCGGTGGGCCAGCGCACGGAGGAGTAGACTCTCCTCTCGCTCAGCTCCAGCTTCAGTTTCCGTAGTCTTCGGCAGTGGGCAGAATAGTCCGAGATCAAAGCCCATCCGCCTCTTCCAGGAAAGTGGCCCTTGGTCCCTTTTACCCTGCATGATGGTCAGGTCCCGGCTTAAGATTAAGGGCCTTGATCTAAATGCCCGGGTTCCCTTTAGCCCCACTGATATCTCTTGCTCTTTCTGATAATGGTTATTTCAGAGCAGAATGGACCCCTGTCATGGCCCCGCAGATGGGGGCCCTGGTGTGGGAAGGAGCAGACAGGGTTGGCGAGCAGATATGAGAAATCCCAGAGCCGAGACCTCTGCTGGCAGAGGGGAAGCACCCCTCAGAGGCTTTCTTGGAAAGCTGGGCCTCACCTCTGCCTGACAGCACAGTGTGAACCCCCCATCTTCATACTCTCCTGCTCCCTGAACCTCACTGGTCTCGGTCAACCTCACTGGGGTCCCACAGGTCTGATAGTTGGGGGGGGATCCTTTGACGTCATTCATTTGGCCCAAGCTGCTTTTCACTACAGGTAGACAAATGGTGTGGGGCCTAGGAGAGCAGATGGGGAAGACGGGGAAGATCACAGCCTGAGTAGTCTCCAGCTCTGACCTGAGGGAGGAGGATGTTCCATGAGCGGCAGCCGTCAGGTGTCCGTGGACCGGGCACAGTGGTTCATTGTAAAGGTTACTCACTGGGGCCTCTACAGCTGGTCTGTCCATCTGGCTCTGCTCAATGTGCTGTGAGCCACAGCCAGGATTAGGGAGGCCCGCCCCACTGACTCCACACAGGTATGGAGAGTAATAGTGGATGGACTTTTAATCTGGGGACCTCGTGGGAGTGGCTCATGGGTAGGCAGAATTTGACCAAATCACACCTCACTTGAAAGACAAACAGCAAAGAGGTTAGACAGAGGCTCCTGGCCAATCCTACTAAGGGTCCAGGGAGGCTTAGGGAAGCTGCTCCAGGCTGTTAAGTCATCTCCTGCTGCTTCTGCTTGAACTACTGGCCTGAGGCTGTGCCTCCACCTTACTTAGCTCTGTGCCCTGAAGCTGCCTTAATGTCTAGTGTACAGCAGACGGAGTCAGGGTTGAGTGTGGCTGGAGCCCCTGCCCCTCACCCCTGCAGGCTCTAGCCCTCAAGTGTGGAGGGTTGTTGAAATGTATCAGCCCTCCCTTTGACAGAAGGACTAGTTACTTTGATTCCTTGCTGGGAATTCTGGTTGGAAACATGATCCCACTGAGTACAGAGAGGGCCATGCCACTCTCTGTGTAACTCTTTGAAATGTTCCCCCAGGAACAGCAGCCCAGGAGTAGCTTAGGGCCTATGCTGTTTTATTACTTCATGGTCAACACTAGGAGAGCTACCAGACGCTCTGTAAACTGTATCCAGATGTGAACATTCTGGGCAACAACAGGCCTTGGAGAATAGAACAGTGAGTGTTGGAGTATATCAGGTGGGCTCCCAAGGGCAAGAAGAGGCTCCTGGAAGGGAAGACGTAGGACACCTGGAAGACAGGATGTTCTGTAGACATGAGGATGTGCCTGGCTCTGGTTAGGAGGCGGTGGCTGACAGCTGGGTGTCCTTCCCCGATTGAGTTCCTGTGGAATCTTGCTGGGTTCCTCCTGGGAACTGATGTCCTAGTTCGACTGTGGACTTCCCTTGCCACCCCCTCCGGCTTCCTTCCAAGAAGTCTGTTCTGTAAGCAGTTGGCCCTGGCTCTCCTGTCCTCACCCAGAGAGAAAACTGTCATTCCTGAAACAGGGCCTCTTAAACCCGCAGCAGAGACAGGACAGAGGGCTGGCCGGGAGGCTGCGGACTGACAGGGAGAGAGAGAGAGCTGCTTTCCCTAGAGAGAAGGCGCTTCATGGGAGACCAGGAACATGTGCCCAGGGGGAAAGAGTCTTCAACTCAGCTGCCATTTGTGGCAATGGTGAGACTGCCGCTGCCGGAGCCTTGCCTTGTCCTCGGTATGAACACGCTCTTGTGGCAGAAACGTGACAAGTCCCCTTTCTCTCCCAGGAACATCCAAGGCAGATCCAATCAGCATCAAGGCAGAGGCTTCTAGACTTGGGACCACTTTGGGAAGACACAGAGGACTGCTTCACCCTTTGATGCAGTTCCTGCCCTCCAACGCCTCTGACTGTGACTGATGCCACCCCCCCCCTGCCCGCAGCCCCTGTCTCCCAGTGCCTCTGACTGTGACTCTTTTCTTTGGTTTTCTCTGGAGATTTCTAGCTCTGACAGGGACAAGTGAGGAAGCTGTGGATGATGCTTCAGGGCTCTGTCCTCTGCTCAGGGCTTCCCTGTGGTGTGGGGAGGGCCGCCTGAAACACAGCCTTGGGATTATTTCATGTACGTTTTTCCCGGAAAAGGAAGCAGAGGTGGGAAAAGCTTTTGAAGCCAAGAGAATGAGGTAGAAGGGTACCCTGCAGGTCGTGGACACGACCCCTTGTTTCCCCATCTTAGGAATAAGCACAGGGCTCCTGACTCTCGGAGTTGTTGTCCACATGAAGGAGACTGTGCTCTGAGTCACCGTCTGAGCAGCAGATCACTGGTCTCTGTCTGTCATGGGTCCCTGTGCTGCTCTAAGATGTGGACTCAATGCCCAGCATCTCCTTGGTCAGAGGCTTCTTCGATGTGGGCAGTCTTGGGTGAACCTTGGGTTCGAGACCTGAATTTCTCAGAGGAGACGCAAAGGGACCGTGTGAGGCAGGCAGAAGTGGACCTAGGTTCAGAGTGTTGCCTGGTTCAGCCTGCCATCGGGACTCACACATGTACAGTTGGCGCATCCCGCTGGCCTGCCCAGGCAAGTGGGCAGGGCTCAGAGCTGGCCCCTCTGTAGATGGCATTTCCTCTCTCTGCCAATCACACCATTGAGGTTTGATGCTAGCCCATTTTATAGAGGAGGAAGTAAGATAGGACAAATGGCTATTCAGGCCACTAGGGATCAGTGCTGAAATTTAGAACCAAATCCCTCTGGTTCAGACTTCCAGGGCTGGGTGGTAGAGAGGGAGAACCCAGGCTGCCGAGCCTCCAGTGGAGCTCTCCCATGCTCCTACCAGGGCCACTTCCCCAAGCCCTACTGAGCACCACCTGTTTACTGGCTGTGGTACCTGGATCATCTGACAGTCTCAGGGAAGGGAAGATGGCTGCTCTTGGCATTGCCCCTGACCTCTGCTGCCTGGTCTCAGGCTATCCACCCTGCAAAGGGAAACCTGAGCTGGCTCCCTCCCAGTGCCTCACAATTGCAACCGGAACTATGGACCCTCGGTGCGTGTGCTCCATGCTTCCTAGCTGCTCCCACAACAGCCCTGCAGGCTCTGCTTGTATGCTTCTCATGATGGGGAGCTCACGACTCTCCAGGGTAGCCAACGACATGTCTAGACAGTTCATATTGCTACAATTTCTCATCCGTAAATTTATATATGCTTTAACTATTTTATAGATTCATGATATAAGCTATGCGCTTTTATAAACCATGTCATATATAGACTTACATGTATTTTCTTATTAAGTATATATCACATACAAAACTAATACCAGCTATATTGATATATGTTATATATTCTCATTTATTCTGTATATATATATACTATATTAACATATATATATGTTTATAACTTCATATTCTTAAAACCTATTAGCCGTGTGTCCCTGGAAATTATTTAACCTTTCTGTGCTTAGCAAACTAACTGATATAGTAAAGATAAAAGTTTTTAAAAAAAAAAAACTTGAAAAGACTTTTATAATGTTCATTTTCATTTGAATAAAAAAATCTCAATTTTGTTGATTTTTTCATTAATTTTCATTTCATTATTTTGAGACGGTATGTGTGTGTGGTGTGCCTCCCTGTGTAGTCCAGGCTGGTCTTGAACTCATGATCCTCCTGCCTTTAGCCTCCTGAATGTCAGCTCACAGGCAGGTACTACCACACTCCACAGTGTTCATCTGCTGCTACTGTCTCCCCCTCCCTCCCGCTCAGTACACACTGATGCTCGGAACCTTGACTCTCCCCTCTCTTCCTGTCTGTGACCCACGAGCCCGTGTGCCTCCTGCTCTTTCTTGGTTTGTGGCTATTTAAATTTTGCCAATTTTGAAGGCAAGTAGACAAAGAAGGGTCTCTCTGTTCCATGGTGAAGGTTTTATTTCTAGAACTGTCTACCAGCTTTTCCTTCTGCCAAACGGGCTCCAGCCGAACTCTCTCTGGAGAAGAGGGACTAAGAACGGCTGGGGGACGACTTGGCATTTTTGAAGCCCTGCGATTTGGAAGATCTGGGTAGAGAGGAGCCAGGAGGTTGAGCTGGGAGAGGAGAGCAGGGTGGGGCACAGCACAGCCTGCACTCACTCCTGTCCCCACAGCCCGTGTGTGGCCCACATTCCAGCCCCTGAGTTCTGCTTCCTGGTTCCTTTCCATGCATCGCTTCTGTGGCGGTCCTCCTGAGAGTCTGACGAGACATTTTACAGCGTGGGACTGCCTCCCAGAGGTCAGAGGTCAGTGATCTCTGGTGGTAAGAGACCGGGCAGGTGGAGCCTGCCTCTGAAGCTGAAGCAGTTACCCTCCAGCCCTTGCATGGTCAGATGAAGTTAAGAACTTGAGGGAAGCTTCTCCAGGGAAGGGAAACTGGAGAGAGGAGAGCAGGGCACTGAAAGTGAACGAGTCCACAGCTGGAGAGGAGGAAGACACAGGGCACGTCTTAGGGTTTTACTGCCGTGAGCAGACACCATGACCAAGGCAACTCCTATAAGGACAGCATTTAATTGGGGCTGGCTTACAGGTTTAGACGTTCACTCCATTATCATCAAGGTGGGAGCATGGCAACATCCAGGCAGGCATGGTGCAGGAGGAGCTGAGAGTTCTGCATCTTCATCTGAAGGCAGCTAGGAGAAGACTGGCTTCCAGGCAGCTAGGACAAAGCCCATGCCCACAGGGACACACCTACGTCAACGAGGCCACACCTCCTAACAGTACTACTCCCTGGGCTGAGCATATATAAAACATCATATTCCACTACCTGACCCCTATAGGCTTGTTCAAATATATGAGTCTATGGGGTCATACCTAAACATAGCATGATAAAAAATACATTTAGTTGAACTCCCCAAATCCCCATAGTCTACAGCAGTCTCAACAATGTTAAAAGTCCAAAGTTCAAGGTCTCTTCTGAGATCCATCCAATCACTTAATTGTAATCCCCAAAGCAAGATGGGAAACAAGCTGGGCAGACTCCAAACTCTGCATCTCCATGTCTGATGACAAAGAGGTCTTCAGATCTCCAACTCCTTTTTCATCTTTGTTGACTGCAACAAACTCCTTTTCCTGGGCTGGTTCCATTCTCTGTTAGCAGCTTTCCTCAGCAGATAGCCCACTGCCCTGGCATCTCGAACATCATGGGGTCTCCAAGGCAACTTCAATGCTTCTTGTTCCAATGTCTGGGATCCACACAAGATCTTCTGGGCTCCTCCAGCTCTGCCCTCTGTAGCGCTCTAAGCTCAGGTTGATCCACTTCACTGCTGCTGCTGTTCTTGGTGGTCATCCATGGTGCTGGCGTCTCCAGTGCTTGGGTCTTCCGCTGCAACTAGGCCTCACCAGTAGCCTCTCATAAGCTCTCTTCATGGTGCCAAGCCTCAACGCCTTTGCGTGACCCCTTCAGTCTTGGGCTGTCAACTACAACTGAGGCTGCACCTTCACCAATGGACTTCCAGGCCTCTCACGTGCCCATCCTCAGTTGCTCTTCCTGCCTTCAGAACCAGTACCACCTGAGTGACTCTTACACATTACCAGGTACAGCTGCAGCACGAGGTCGTGGCTATCTCTGGAACACAGCTTCTTTGTGCTCTCAGAAAACACTTGTCAGAAGATTTCACCTCAGTGATGCTGGTCTCTTCTTAATCACTGCTAATTTCTTAGCTCCAGCTGACCAGCATCAACTGTCCCAGGAGTCTGTTCTATTCTGGACTCTAAAGCCAGAGCCCCATGGCCAAAGCTGCTGTTGCTTGCAGGAGTTGGAACATGGCCCCCTTGTTCTAGTAGCTTGCGGTTTTCAAACTCCTTCACCGCCTAAGTTTGGCTGTCCTGGAACTCAGAGATCTACATGGCTCTGTCTCCTGGGATTAAAGGTGTGGGCCACCATGCCCAGACTTAAGCTTTTCTTCACCTAGAACTTGCTCTGTTCTAGGCTGGCCTTGAATTCAGATCTGCTTGGCTTTGTCTCCTGGGATTCAAGGTGTGTACCACTATGTCTTTATCTAAATTTAGCCGGGTGTTGCCCCAAAGGCCCACTCCCTTACTCTGTTACCTCCTAGAACCCAGGGTTCAGCTCCATTCTACCTCCTGGTGCCCCTTTAATATTTGAACCATATATTTTGTATTTTTCCTTTCTCAGTTTGTTTCTCTTCATTAAAATGCTTAGTAACCACACTACAGAATTTACACCAGGACATTTTGAGAGTTCCCTTTTCAAAGCAATTAATCCAAATCTCTTCACCTTAGCCTCAGACAGACTCTTTGGACAATGGAAAAAAGCGGCCACATTCTTCACCAAAATACTGCAGAAACGGTCTCTAGGCCACATACTGAAATTCTTCACTGAAACCTCTTGGGCCAGGTCTGCACGGTTCAATTCACTGGCACCAAGAAAGTCTTCCATATTCCTTCTAGGATAGCCCATTAAGCCCCACCTAAAGAATTCTATTGCTTTCCAAATCCAAAGTCCCCAAATCCACATTCTTCCAAACAGAAGCATGGTCAGACCTATCACAGCAATACCCCAGTCCCTGGTACTTCTGTCTTAGTTAGGGTTTTACTGCTATGAAGAGACACCATGACCAAGGCAACTCTTATGAGGACAACATTTAATTGAGGCTGGCAGACAGGTTCAGAGGTCCAGTCCATTATCATCAAGGCGGGAGAGCATGGCAGCATCCAGGGAAGCATGGAGTAGGAAGAGCTGAGAGTTCTGCACCTTCATCTGTAGACTGCTAGGAGAAGGCTGGCTTCCAGGAAGCTAGGACAAAGCCCATGCCCAGAGGGAAACATCTACTCTGACAAGGTCACACCTCCTAATAGTGCCATTTCCTGGGCTAAGCATATTCACACCATCAGCTGAAGATGCCTTGAAGATGGGGAGGCAGACTCAGAGAGGAGGGGGAGAGAGAGAGACAGAGACAAAGAAACATATGTAGGAACAGAGAGAGAGAGAGGGAGAGAGAGAGGGGGGGAGGGAGAGGGAGAGAGAGAGTGGGAGAGGGGAGGGAGAAAGATAGACAGACAGATGTAGAGAGAATATACACAGAGAGAAACAGAGAGAGAAATAGAGAGAGACAGAGAAACAGAGGTGGGAAAGGGAGAGAGCAAGAGAGAGAGACACAGAAAGAGAACATAACATGTGTGTGTGTGTGTGTGTGTGTGTGTGTGTGTGTGTGAAGGGAAGGGGAGGGGAAGGGGAGGGGGGAAAGGGGAGGGGAGGGAGGAGGGAGAGGAGGGGAAGGAGTAGGGAGGAGGAGGGGGAAGGAGGGGGATGGAGAGAGAGAGGGAGAGGGGGGAAAGAGAGAGAGGGAGAGAGGGAGAGAGGGAGAGAGGGAGAGAGGGAGAGAGAGAGAGAGAGAGAGAGAGAGAGAGAGAGAGAGAGAGAGAGAGAGATATTGGATTTTACAGGGTCTGAAGGAAAGAGTAGTAAAAGGCTCTGGTAGAGAGCCAGAGGTCAGAGGTCAGAAGCAGCAGAGGCAGATCCTGCGAAGGACCCACGTTTCTCACTTCAGCTACCTCAACTCCTCTGCAGGGGAGCTTCTGTCCGCACAAAGGACCCCGACTTGTATATGTGGTGGCCTCCCAGAGAGACTGTCAGCCAGAGGCAGACCTAGATGTAGCGGAAGCTCCAGGCCCTGCATAGGGGCCAGTCTAGTTCCCGGCCATGTTCTGGTGCCTATCTCAGCAGGCCTTGGATGGCCTGGGTCTGGCCGCACTCAATCTAAACAGAACAGGAAGATCAACCACATAGTCGACTGGAAGAAGGGGACAGCCGGCATGCTTTTCAGACAACCCTCGGCACAGATTTAACCCAGATGTAAAGGCTGTAAAGGCTGCACGCAGCCACCACACTGAGAGCTCTGTTCTTCTCACGCCCCTCACTGGCTGTGGGTCCAGCTCTCCCCTCACCTGCCTCACTCTTAGGGACGTTGGGGACAGCGGAGACTTTCCATAACGCTGTGGAATAATCTCTGTTCAGAAGGATCACACCAATAAGATGCTCCACAGGCTGCAGGACCCCAGCCCGCGCTGGCTCAGCTACTCTTCTCCCCACAGGCCTCCTCCTGTGTGGCAGCCTGGTCTCCACCTTGTGGGCCCTGTAGCTTGGCCCCACTATGCAGTCCGGTGTGATGGAGCCCAAAGTGCTTACAGAATGCTTTCAGCATGGATGAGGGCCATGACTTCCTCCCCATACGGATAACTTGGTCACCTGTAACCTTCCCTGGTATGGCTCTATTTCTTGGACGCAAACAGCCATGGGAGCCTCAGGGCTTTAGAGAAAGAGACCGGGAGGGAATTTCGGTGGGAATTCAGTCAGAAAAAGCATCTCTTCAATGGGAACAGTTCTCAGCTGCGCTGCTCCATGGGGGAAGGCGTGTGGCATCCCGCCCCCAGTTCACACACGTCCACTGCACACTCACTCATACACACACGATTTAAACACCCGCATGCACGAGCATGCACGAGCATGCACGGTGTGAAAGAGGAAATACACAGCATTTTCACAGGCCGTAGGAGGAGCCTGGCAGCACAAGCGTTCTGTTGATCTTGGAACAGGCTGGCGTTAGCAAATTACCCCTCCTTGGAGCAGCCTGGGCATTGCTGGCCTGCGTGCTGGGAAGAAAGGGGTGAAGGATTAGTTTTCTATCCTCTGATGGGGCAGTGGGGAGGCAAGTCATGGCGGCGAGCGAGCGTGTGCATGCGTGTGCGCATCTGTCCCGCAAGCTGGGTGGCTGGGCTTGGCAGGGCCCTACAGTGGTTGTAATTCATCTTTGGAGGTCTTTGTTGATGGTTTCTACAGGGATGGGGTGCGCTTTGGGGTTGATTTTGCAAACTCCAGTCTCCTTTATGTGTGGATCATGCTACTGAGGCAATATGCCAGAGATAGGGACCCTCCATCTGCCCCAGGAGAAAAGCATCAACGTCAGGCTCGAATACCCAAGCAGGCTGACCCCATATCCACTTCCACCTTCCATTGGCCATATAGAGCTCCTCTCTCTGGGCAGTGGCAATGGCTGGGAACACCGGCAGGAGGTGCCTGGGCTGACCCCAGACCCTCTATCAGTTCTTAGTGTCCGTTTCCTCCTAGGGAAAGCGAGGGTGGTAAAGAATAACCTCTGGTCGTGAATGGAGGCTGACAGGGCTTTGCAGGATCCCCCATGGGAAGTACGAGAAGGGTCTGCTCTATGCTGAACCTAAGCAAGCCTGGGTTCTTAATGCAACACAGTGCAATACAGTGTAAGAGAACACTGCAGCACCACAGCACACTGCCACACCACACCACACCACCACCACCACAGCACACACCACCACACCACCACACCACCACACTACAGCACACCAACACACCACTACACCACCACACCACACCACACCACACCGCCACACCACACCACACCACACCACACCACACCAGCACACCACACCACACCAACACACCACACCACAGCACACCACACCACCACACCACCACACCACACCACCACACCACACCACCACACCACCACACCACACCACACACACCACCACACCACCACACCACCACACCGCCACACCACCCACCACACCACCACACCACCACACCACACCACACCACACCACCACACCACACCACCACCCCACACCACACCACCACACCACACCACACCACACCACCACACCACAGCACACCACCACACCACAGCACACCACACCATCACCGCACACCACACCACCACACCACCACACCACACACCACACCACCACACCACACCACCACACCACACCACACCACCACACCACACCACACCACACACTCTGTGCCAACCATCTCTATTTTCCCAGGAAGATGCCGTGAAGGGCTTTATACCACTCCTGTGCAGGCCCTCGGTGCTGACCAGGTATTAGATGATTATGGGCCAAAACTCGATGAAGCCAGTGAGTTCCTTGACGAGGCGGGAGAGTCACTGCCTGAGGTCACTCACTACCTTTGCCCTGCAGTTTGGAGCAGGGTGGGACAGTGGCCAGTGACCTTTTGAAGCTCACTGGATTTTATGTAAACAGGAGGTAGCATGGAGCGCATGCCCCTGGGTGGTAAGTAATGTGGAAGGGAGCTCCTTAGGGTGGGGTGGGTAATCAATTAATAGGTTCACATGCGTTTGGAACGGGTGGTCTTCTAGCACCGTGTGCCCTGTGCGGCATGGCGGCGTGTGTGAGGACTTGGGAGACAGGGCCTGCTAACTGAATTTGTAAAGTGGTGTGAGGGTAATGTGCTTATGTAAAACCAGTGGACCAAAAATACAGAGTAAGAAAACCCAGAGGCCGCACAATTAGTAATAGAGAACAAACATGCTATTTTCCCTCATTGCTTCCCTCGACGTTGCTGCAGAGGGTTTCCTCTCATTCATCAGAGGAGAGAGCCCGCTGACAGTCTCCCGGAGCTTGGCTGGCAGTCTGGGGTGGGCTGGGGGTGGTGGTGCCAGGGGCCCAGGGGCTCCCTAGCTCCATGCCTGGCTCCTGGTCTGACTTGCTGGACTTGAACTCTGACTTTTTGGGCTGAATCTCTCCTGTGCAGGGAATTACAGCACACTGCCCCTTCAGCTATGCCCCAGAGAGTTCTAGAAGGAGTCAGACACGGTAGCCTGGTGGGTGAGGCGCTCTTGGCAGGACTAGGACTTTCTGTGTGGAGCCTCCAGGTTTTTCCTGGCCTACCTTCTCTCTGACTATCATCTAGCCGTGATGACAGCTCTGGGCAGCCTCTGCCTGTGGAGTGAAGGGTGCCTGCCTCCCGCTTGGGTTTTCTGTCCTGTTTATTTTCCTCCACTTTGGGAGATCATGGTTTGTACATCTGCTACAGGAGTCTTGGGGACATCAGAATAAGAGATCCACAGCGCAGAAGGCAGTTTCCTACTTGAACCAAAGGTCCTGAGTTTATAGCTGCTCATGGAGAAGAAGGCCCCTGCAATGATCTCTGCTATCTTCTGATAACAGCCATCTGGGCCCCAAGGGGTAGCAGGATGGAACGCCCAGAAAGACACAGGACACTAAATTAGCTATAGGGGGCTAGGAGATACCTGGTTCCTTCCTGAGTGGGTGAACATCAGCCGTCTCTGAGCCAAAGTTTCTTGTTTCCTGCCTAAGTCACTGAGGCTGAAAAGTTGAGGGCGGCAGGGACAGGGGAGTAGCTAAAGAATGTGTGTCATACACCCGCTATGTATGTGACACTGTGTTAAGCCATGCTGATTTAGCCTGCCAGCAAACGGACTGACTAACCCATTAACCAACATCCAACCAACTTGTTAACCAATATATTACCAACTACTCAACCCAACAGCCAGACTATTGGACAAATTACTAACCAGCCTATCAGCAAATAAACTGGCCAGTCAACAAACCAATGACCTAACCAACCAATCAATCAACATTGTTCAATCAGCTATCAACAACAAAACCTGCCCAATCAACCAACCAGGTATACTAACTAATCAGCTAACTAACACCCAGCAGTCTGTCAATTAACAAACTGACCAGTGAACCAATTTGCCAATAACCAATCAGTCAGGTAACTAGTTCATCCTTCCCCCAACCAACTGATGTGCTGGATGTCTGGCTTTGCCAGCTAGCTGGGTAGAGGAGAGAGATGGAGAAATCCCACAGCATAGGTGAGATGTGTCAAGCCTGTTCTAGATAGTTCCCTCTGGAAGAGAGTTGACGAGAGAAATGGAGGGGTCCACATACACACAGTGAGATGACCCTCTTGGAAGGGGTAGAGGGGGAAAATCATGAAGTGTGGGGTGATTTGAGGTAGCTCGTACCAGCTCTTCCCAGCACGTGCATTTTAAGAGGACAGAGACAGGACGAAGGGCCTGGATTTATCCATGAATCCAACCATCCCTGTGTATCAGATGATATGGGAGGACTGAAAGGGATAAACGTTTCTCTGAGACTAGACATGGGTCGTTAGCGTCATGAGATCTAGCACTACCTGGGAGACAAACCTCTGGCTAAGTCCGTGAGGAAGCATCTAGATTGGGTTAGAGGAAGCAGGAAGACCCACGTTAATTGCAGGTAGTATCGCTCTTCCGGCTGGGGTCCCAGACTATATAGAAGGGAGAGCACCGAGTGTACACTGGGACTCATACCTCCCTGCTTCCTGAGGGCAGGCACAGTGTGACCAGCTTTCCACACAACCCCCCAACCCCTGCCATGCCGTCCCCACCACAGTGGACAAGTATTCCCTCAGACTGTGAACCAAAATAAACCCTTCCATCCTGAAGCTGCTTTCTGTTGGGCAGTCTGTCATAGCAGTGAGGAGAGCACTCGTACGATGGGCACATTCCCACCATCCGCTGTTCTCTTTTGCAGGCAGCCGCACATACTTCTACTTCCTGCCCGGAACCGGAACCGGAACCGGAACCAAAGCTGCTTGCGGTCCTTACCTGAAGCAGAGCAGGTGTTGCAGGACACCCTCCACCTTCAAATGCTCCTCCCAAACTTGGTTTTCTTTCTGCATTATCTTTTCTGCATCATTTCTAGCTACAGCAGGCTAGGATACTTTTTTTTTTTTTTTTTTTTTTTTTTTTTTTAATCTCTGCTGGTTTTAGCATCCCAGGAAACCTAGGTGGGTTTCTTTCATGCAGAGAACAGACAGGCGGCCAAATGCAGCGCAGGGGGTGGGGTGGGGGCTGCAACTGACCTGTTCAAGGCTGCGGCTGAGCTGGATTTACAACCAGCCGGCCGCCTTTCCCAAGGACTAAAGTTGTAGATGTGAAGTCTGTGTTTTTGCCCTGTTTTAATAGTACATAGCCTTCTGCAGGGACTTGTTCATTAATACTGGCCGGGTGCCCGAGTGCTATACAGGACTCCTTTAGACTCGGGCTCTGGCAGAGTTGATTTTTTTTTTTTTACTGAAAATTACCCATTTTTTAACATTTAAAATGTTATCGAGCCATGTGGCCACTGCTGTCTTGGGCAGAAAACATCTTGGATGAATTTGCATTTTTAATTCTTGGCATTTTTATTTTGCTTCGGTTCCCAAAGAGTGTTTTTTTTTTTTTTCTCAGAAAAAAAAAATTAAAGAAGGCATCCCGAGGCAGGGCAGGAGTGCCAAGCGAGCACAATCATAGTAGTAATGTGTGTTGCCTCACTGCTAATTGCACCAAATTTTACAATGTACTCCGGAAGTGAAGCCTGCCCGCCACTCTCTGCAGTCACTCAAAGGAGTGACGCATGGCTCCTTAGTGGGTGGCTCCTCCCCGAGGTGGTTGCCGGGGAAACGGGTTCTGACCAGTGCCTGGGTGCAGCACCTTGGGCCTGGTCCTACACAACAAGTCAGTCTTGTGCTCTCTTTTTACCTGTTCCACTGTCGAGAACTACAGGGTTTTTTTTGCGTGGCTGGAGGAATTAAGCCGAATTGTGTCAGCACTGCATAGGGTTTTCCAGAACAGTGAGCCATGTACTAGATGGGGAAACTGAGGCAGAGAGAAGAAAATGGGAATGTCCAACGATTTAAAAACAAAAAAAACAACAAACAAACAAACAAAATAACCCTATAAGGACCATGCAGCAGAGAAGTAGGATATGGCTCCATCCTAATCTTGAGGTTGGACCAGTCAAGACCAGAAATTTCTCCCATAGGGTATGTGCTAAGCAAGGGTCACTGGACCGACCCCAGCTCCGTTGGTGCCTGCCGTTGCTCGCTGTGTCGCGGCAAGCGGGTTTTCGGCCTCTCCGTGTTTGTTTCCACACGTATATAACGGAATAGAGATGGTAAATACCCCATGAGGTGGTTGTGTAAATGACAGAAAGCGCGCATATGATATGCGTGTTGTGTGCTACCCTTAGCCAAGCGCCTGACAGAATGCCCCTCGGTGGGCGCCGGGTGCTAGTCGGCACCTAGTGCCAGTGTACAGATCACACATTTCGTCGACTCCTCTCTGCCTCCAGCGACTCCACGGGATCAGTCAGCCTGCTTTACGAAGTGAGGAAGCCACATTTGAATTTGTTAAAAAAAAAAAAAAAACCAAAAAACAACAACAACAAAAAACCCAACAAAAGCCCCAAACCAAACAAACACTGCTCGACACGGGACGTTGTTTCCTTCCGCCAACGCCTTCCACACAATATGGTGTGACGGGCCGGGGAAGCTTGGCCACAGATGGCGTGCTTGGGACCGGCCCTGTTTTCTAAATAACGGGCTCCTGGGTGTAAATGGCGCTGCTCAGACACATGGTGCTGCCTGGCTCCGGGGAGGCTTCTTCAAGAGCGTGCTTCTTGGCCCACAGCCCCAGGTCCGGCTCTCTTCCTCCAGATGGTGGCCATCCTAATCTTCCAGAAGGTGGAAAATAGGTGCTGGTACTCAGGGTAAGCCCTGCTCCTGCCAGTACTCACTTTAAGACTCGCTCCCCAACCTGTGGTCTCTTAGCATGACCCCTCTTAACAGTGGTATGAGCGCCTGCGGGGAACCTTGAAATGACATCACATCTCCAGTCACGGATGAGTTTGGTTCTTCTGGATGTGGTCTGGAGGCTCATACTCCTCTCAGGAACACTATATATATATATATATATATATATATATATATATATATATATATATGTTCTCTCTTTGAACCAAAGGTCACACATTTGGCTAGGTCATCTGCCAGCTAGCCTCAGCTAGCCTCAGAACCACGTGACTTTCCCTGTCCCTAATGCTGGCTTATAGATACATGCTGCCAAGTCTGGCTGTGGGTTTCTTCTTGTTTATTTTCAACATGGATGTTAGGGATTGAACTCAGACCTCTATGCTTGTTGGGGCCACTTCATCGACTGAGCCATCTTCCCACTTGCCAAAGCCCAGTGTTTATTTTATAGGACATAGATCATGGGCACTGACCAGGACCTGAGAAACAGCCCGTCTACAGGGTGGAGTGCCTGCAAGGATCTTACAAGATGAACCCCAACCATGGTAAACTGAGTTTTTATTATCCCATGTCTTGGTATGTTTGAACAATGCCATGTGGTGGATTTTTTTTCCCTCTGAAATGTTTTTCTGTGGTCCTAACATTTGAGATCATTGCCACACCTATTCATAAGTCTAATAAGCTTACTTCCAGTCGTACGTTCACACGTCAAACCCAGCCTTTCAGCCCATGCTGTATCTGTGTAGAGTTTATACCATCAGGCCCCAGCACTTGTGAACTCAGCTACAGGCATCTATTTGGAGAATAAATTCATAATAGCCTGACCCTTGGGTCTTAACAGTAGATGGGAATTGTAATACCATCTAGTAACTGGAAAATCACACAGGCAAAGTGTTGAGTATCTCTGATTCCATGACTCAGGACAAAGGACACAGAGTCCAAGGGCAGTGTGGCTAAAACTTAACCTGTGGGCGGCTTGTCATCTGAAGAAATGGCCCCCTCAGTTATCTGAGTTTCAGCTCCCCCAATTGGGTGGGTGAACAGTTCCGTGAAGTCTTGCATCCATTAACAAAAAGAGGAGACCCTAAACTCTCTCCAAGTGGGGTCCAGTGGTATGGGCTCCTGCTGGGGCTGACCTGGTCCCCCTCAGCTGTTGACTCCACGCCTCCCCCCTCTCTCCTGGCTTCTACTCTTTTGAAGCCTTCACTCAGTTTTGGTTCCTGAAGACCCATTCTTCTGGAAGGCATAATCTTCCTTCCCACAGTAACCTGAGGAACGGCCTTCTAGACAAGAGCTAATGACATCATGCCTATATACAACAACTGTGGTAGAAAGATATTGTAGTGTGTCTGTGTCACCAGGTCGGGGGGCTCCTGAGATGGTCAGAAACCTTGGGATCGCATCAGGAAGTGGGAAAAACCCAAGGTGGGATGTGATCCAGAAAGCAGGAAGCTAAATTACAGCCTGGAACAGCACATAGCACAGCGTGTTTACTCAAGAGCCAAATCCCACAGGGCGGCACTGATCAGCTGGGGCAGGGATTGGCCCTCGCAGACAGACTGTGGGCCTTTGGCTTCAGAAGCAGGAGATGTTACATGGAAACACTCCAGGGGCCACAATGGGGGCTGACGTCCTCTTCCAGTCCATCTGCTTCCAGGTGGAGGTGGACCACAAACTCAGCAAATAAACCGGCGTCTCTCTCTCCTTCTCAGTGGTGAAGGTCACAGCCAGGACTCTGGCTTGCACGCTAAGTAAACATACATTTAATGCTTATACCGTACCCTGGATTGAATGGTACTCCTTACCTCTTTCTCTCAAACGCTACGTAGAGTTCCTTGGAGGTATGCATCAGAATTCTGATTTTCAGAGAGAACGTGGAGATCCAAGCCTCCAGTAGGACAACTCATGGGTATACTTAAGACTCTTGATGCAACAAACCAAAGGCATTAGGGGCAGGAAAAGATACAGGGCCCTTCTAATATGCCTTTTTGTTACTACCATAGAACATTCGGACCAAAGCAACATGGGGAGGAAAGGACTTATTTCATTTTGCAGCATATAGTCTGTTACTAAGGGTGCCAGGATAGGAACTCAAGGGCAGGAATCTGGAGGCAGAAACCACGGATGAACATTGCTTCCTGGCTTGCTGAATCTCTCTGGCACATGCTAATTTTCTTACATAGTTCAGGACTCGATGCCTAGGGATGGTGCCACCCACAGTGGGCTGGCTCCTCCCTTATCAATCAAGACAGTCTCTTAGACACATAGCTATAGGCCCATGTGATCTGGAAGATGCCTCAGTTGAGGTTCCCTCTTCCCAAGTGACTTTAAGTTATGTCAGGTTGATAACTGAGCTAACCAGAGCAAGGGCTGATGCAGCTGAAGGAGGGGACTGTATATCAGAATCCAATGGGACCTTCTAGGGAAAAGAATTTCTGGGTTTCCTACAATCCTATGCCACTGTGATCAAGACTTATATTTATGGAGGGAGTGTGGGTTTCCTGGCTGCTTGGCCTACCTAGGTGGTACTATCAGTGTGATGACTATCCTTGGTTGTCAACTTGACTACATCTGGAATTAACTAAAAGAACTGGACACACCTGTGAAGGATCTTCCCTATTTAATTTGAAGTGGGAAGACCCACTTTTAATTGGGATCTTTGTGGTAGACCACACCTACTGCTGACAGCCTGTATAAAAGCCATGGAAGAAGGAAGCTTACTCTCCCCTTGCTTGCTTGCTCTCCCTTTGCTATCAAGTGCAATCCTTCCGGTGACAGTAGAGCCTGCTTCTTTGGGATTCCAGCACATACTGAAGACCAGCTAAGACACTGAGACTTGGGGATGGAACAATTACTGGGTTCTTGGACCTTCTGTTGATAGACAGCCAATATTGGACTGGCTGGACCGCAGTCTGTAAGCCTTCCTAACGAAGCACTTTCTTTTTTCCCCTTCCCCCATTCCTGCCCCCCTCTGTCTCTGATATACAGGTCCACCCTTTTCAGTGCTGGGGTTAAACTCTAGTATAACGTATAGCTTTACCACTGAGCTTCCTCCCCAGTCCTGACCTGAGTTTAATGTTATGCTCATGCCATACTGGAATTCTTAATCATTTTGAGCAAAAGGCCCCCATGGTTTCATTTTGTTTTGGGCCCCACAGATGACATGCTTGTCCTGCTTTAGAATGAGGGGGTGCAGAACACTGGCTGACAGTTGTCCCACAGTCCATTTTACACTGGATACTCTTTGCAGCCCTGATCTTGTCTGCCCAGCACGCCAACACCCTTTCCCAAGCACACCATTTTCTCACTGGAAGCCATGGATCTGTGGTTCTTGACCAACTACCATGAAAGGAAGCACTCACCATGTAAAAACTAGATAAATAGTTTTCCGGTAACTTTTGCTATGGCCTCTTTACACATAATGTAAGTCATACAAAGGATATTCTGAATGTTGTATGTTCTACAAAGGGGTTAGAGAAAAGTAGCAGTTGAGATTGAGAGAGAGAGAGAGAGAGAGAGAGAGAGAGAGAGAGAGAGAGAGAGAGAGAGAAAGAGAGGTAAGTGTCATGGGGCCTAAAATCTTGACTCTCAGGAGGCAGATGCAGGTGGATTCCAGCAAATCTGACACCAGCCTGGTCTCCATATCAAGTTCCAGAGTCACAGAACAAGACCCCAGGTCAAGCAGGCAGGCAGGCAGGCAGGCAGGCAGGCAGGCAGGCAGGCAGGCAGGCAGGCAGGCAGGCAAGCAAACCAACAGTGTACTATATAAATGCCTAACAGCAAGATTCTTTCAAATAAGAATTACTACAAATAACATGTACCTGCATTTGAGGTTAAAAAAAAAAGGCATTGAAATATGTGCTGGCTAGTGTTTTTGTGAACTTGGCACACATCTTGGGCCATCTGGGAAGAAGACACCCAATTGAGAAAATGCTTTCATCTTATTGGCTTGTTGGTAAGTCTTTTGGACATTTTCTTGATTAATGATTGATAAGGGAGGGCCAGCCATTGTGGACGGTGCCACCCCTGGTCAGGTACCATGATCAGTTCCTGCCTCCTGGTCCCTGCTGAAATAAGTCCTTTTGTCTCCAGTTGGCTTTGGTTATAGTGCATATCAATAGACAACAAATAGACAATAGCAATAGACAACAAATGAGGGCAAAATAGAAGGAAACTACAACCGTTTAGTAAAGCCCAACTGTTCATCCAGACATGACTGAAGGAAGAACAAATGAATTAAAAAGTCGTTGAGGACAAGAGTGAAAACACAAATTGTTAAAGCTGAGACGAAAGGGTCACATGTTCAAGACCAGCCTGAGCCACACAATGAGACCTTTCTCAAAAATAAAAACACAAAACGGTTCTGATATATAGTGTGGGGGCAGAGCTCTTGTCAAATGTGCACGAGGCTCTGATTTCGATCCCTAGTATAAAAAAATGATTAAAGACATAGAAAATTAAAAAAAAAACCCAGAGCTTAAGAAAAGTTGAGGTCAAAATGAGGTATTTCAACATATAGAATAGACAGTTAACAAAAACAGCAACTTTGAATGAAATACAAAGGGGTTTGAATATGGAATGAGAAGCTCTAGTATGAACATGAAAGAAAAAAATTGTTGGAGTAGAAATAAAATATAAAAGAGAATTCAGGCAGCATAAATAGAAGATGGGCATATATATGTGATGGGCAGTGAGGTGGTATGTAAAGCTGTAAGAGCTGAGAACTTTTCAAAGACACAAAGAGCCACACTTAGTCCCCTCTAGCAAAACTGCAGAGTAACACTGGTAAAGAGAAAGTCACCAGGCCACCAGAGAAAGAAATACGTGCTACCTTTAACATAACAGCTGTCAGACTGCCAGCCATTTTTTCAAGAACAGCAATACATGCCAGAAAGAAACAGAAATATGTCTTTGAGGTTGAGAGAAAAATAGCTGTGAATATACAATTCCATTCTAATCAAACTATTATTTAAACGGCATGATGACATAAAGATAATTTTAGAAAATCAGAACATGGGATAGAAACCACACATATATGCTCCCTAACATAATTATTATATAAAATGCTCAAGCAAGCAAAAACTCCAGAAGAATGGAATGATATATAAAAATATTACAATCAAAAAATAATTAATGGAGCGACTCAAAGAATAACTTTTAAATCATTAGTAAAAAGCAAATGGCTATAGAAACTTGGATTTATCAACAGAAGAAATAAAAAGGGAAAACATACAAAAAAGGCAAAAAGGAAGCATGAAGTGATAGAGTTATATATGCTAGTAAGTACACTAAATATAAACAGGTTAAACTCACAACCAAAAGACAGAGACTTCAGATTAGATTAAAATCTTATAAATATATGATAACATTTGAAAGTTGAAGTGTAGAGAGAATACACACGGTATTTATTAACCAAAAGGAGGTTATTACAGTGTCCTTAATGATGAATATATACAACTTAATATGAAAGGGTTACAAGTAATATTTAAATTAGAAAGGCCTGTTTTACACTGATAAAAAGAAGAACCATCTAAGTTAACATTCCAGCCATAAATTTGTAGTTATATAGCTTTAAAATATAGAAGGCAGCAACAGCCCAAATGGTGGGCACAATTGATTAAATCTGAAATAATGTGTTTTAATGTTATATGGCCCCCAGAAATGGATTATTTGAGAAAAACAAACAAAATACAAATACAGAATACAAACAAAAAACCCCCAACCCTAAACAAACAACAAAACAAACCCAGTCTAAAAGGATAAATATAGAAATCTGCTCTTTAGGAATGTAAATTATTCTCAAGTAGTCACAGGTAAGTTTAATGTACTTGACCATTCAGAACATCAATCTACATTGCCAATGGTGGGTACTACACAATCTACATTCTTTCACCACAGAAGCAGCTTGAAAGACTAATACTAGACAACAGCTCTTCCATGTGCACTTGGAGACATCAAATGTAAAAGAGAACTTTAAAGACATCACAGGTTAATGAGAAAAATCGCAAGGAAGAACAAATAAATCAAGTCACAGTGAAGTCATTATATATATATGCATATATACATATATATGCATATATATACATACACACACACACATATATAAAACGATGTAGGTAGATATCAACAACTCAGGGAAATTAATAGCTTCGTGTGGATTCATTAGGAAATATTGAAGTGTTGAAAATTTGGTCCAGTGAAGTTTCTGATTAGACCTATTTGTGCATATCACCTTCCCACTGTGTGCATCATGGCTTGTTTGAAGTTGAGAAAGATACAGAGATAAACACGTACCCATATAAACACACGGAAAGACACAGTCTCAGTCAGTCTTTATCATCTCTTCGGGCCCTCTCTCCAAACTCAGATTCAGGTTTATGGTTTCTGATTATAAACCCATCGTTCTAGGCATTCAATCTTCAACGCGGATCACCAGCTGATGTGTGATATTGACTCGTTCTAAATGAACAACAAAGAGAGAAAAATAAAAAACAAAAACAAAAGACAAATGAACAAAATCCAAAATGTTTTCCATAAAGAAAGAAGAACCACACACAGGACGGTCAATGAACAACGTCTGTGGCTTCTTTCGGACACCACACAGGCCAGGTGTACATCAGGACATCTTCCAAGTGTGGAAGGGAAAACATTGCCCAGTCTTGGTCACTTAGAATTTCGTATTTCATAAGAAACTTTTCAAAAGAGAGAAAGATAGTTCCAGCCTGACAAAAACCAAGTACACTTGTCACTCGCAGACCTACGCAAAAAAGAAAAGGTGTCAAACCAAGGTTTCCATGTGGAAGACATTCTTTCTGTGCAGAACTCAAGTCTGCAGAGGAGGGAGCCAGAAACAGCCGCTCTTCTGATGTGTGCTATTGTGTGACAGACTTATAGTTACCCCAGAGAGTCCATGGTAGACCAAAATACAGACACCACCAAAGGTCCACCTTACTGAATTAATGCATGGGGGTTCCACACAGGAGTATGGGTGAGGGGTTACTTATAGGAACAGAGATGACTAAAAGACAGCTGCATCATCAAAGCCCACCCCAGCATGGGTGAGGCTCACACAGCTGGGAACCTGGAGTACAATGCACTCAGCCTGCAGGCAGCTCAACAGGTTGGAGAGTATCCTTTCCAGTTGTCTAAAACTCATTTAGGGAGCTCAGGTGATTTCTGGCTCTCCCCAGGCTGCTTGTCTTGTCTGAGAGTCTCCTATGCCGCTTATCTTGTCTAACTCTTAGAAATCTTTACTGTTTACTTTCAGGAGTGGAGAGCCTAGAAAGTCTGGTAAGTTTCAGGGACTTCCTGAAGCAATTTTGAGTTGTTTATTTTCTGTCTTAAGGATGGGATGTTTCAATCATGGAGGAATTAGCTACACTAATTCCTGTTCAGAAAAGATAATTAGTTGGTAAATATCAATCCGTGGAGGACTGTAGAGGTAAAAAATATATCAATATAACACAAAGGATGCAGGGAAGAATGTCCAGGAAAGGTCCATGTAAGGTTATGCTGGGCTACATGGAGATCCATGTTCCTCAAGAAAACAGAAATGACTTATTGGCTGGAGGTACAGCTGCTGCTGTGCTGTTGAAACAAATGCAGCTGAGCATTTGTCTGAAATATTTGGGACCAGAAGTGTTTTGGATTTAAGATATCATTGGATTCTTGAATATTTGCATATACATGAAGTGTGTCAGATATCTCAGGGTTGTCATCTGAGTGAGACAGGAATTTTATGCATGGCTTGGACAACATTGAAATAATATTTCAATAATACAGTCTTTAAAAAGTATCTTCTGTCCATGAAACCATGTTTCATGGTATGTCTGTCCTTCTCCACTCATGCCACCAGTTCTAAGTGGGCAGAACACTCCAGTGAAAGGCAGTGATCTCAGATGCTTCAGTAGGGATTGATGGGCAAAGGGGCCAAAGGATGGACCAGTTACAGCATGGAGGCCAAGAGGAGGGAGTGCACTGCTGTGCTCCTACCAGACAAGGAAGTAGATCACACCCAAGACTGTGAGGTACGAATGACAGATTTGTCAGGATGACTTAACAGTTCTATGGACCTAATGACACTATACAAAGAAGAAATGGCTACAATAATAATGAGAAAGGAATAATGGGACGTGTGTGTGTGTGTGTGTGTGTGTGTGTGTGTGTGTGTGTGTGACAGAGAGTATGTGTATGGTGTGTGTGTATGTGTGTGTCTGTGTGACAGTGTGTGTATGGTATGTGTGTGTGTGTGTGTGTGAGTCTGTGTGAGTATCTCTCTGTATGTGTGTGTGAATCTGTGTGTGTGTGTATGTGTATGACAGAAAGTGTGTGTGTGGTATGTTTGTGTGTGTAAGTCTGTGTATGTATGAGAGAGTATGTGTATGGTGTGTCTCTGTGTGTGGTATGTATGTGTGTGTGAGTCTGTGTGTGTGTGTAAGAGAGTATGTGTATGTTGTGTGTGTTGTGTGAGAGAGCATGTGTGTGTCTGTATGTGTTATGTATGTGTGTGAATCTGTGTGTGTTATGTATGTGTGAGTCTGTGTGTATGTGTGTGTGTTATGTATGTGTGTGAGTTTGTGTGTGGGGTGTGTGTGTATTTGTGTGTGATTATCTCTCTCTCTCTCTCTCTCTCTCTCTCTCTCTCTCTCTCTCTCTCTCTCTCTCTGTGTGTTTTGGTGTGGAATCTGTTACTATTTGGAGATCAAACCAAATCCTTCAAATATATCTTGGGTCATAAAACAGGAGACAATATTTTGAATGGAAAGGGGATAAGAAGAAAACATAAAAATACTAAGGTTTAAGAGTTTTAGAGGGAAATGCTTTTAAGTATTTCTATGAGAGAAAAGATAAAAAGCTTAAAATAAAAACCTTAAGACTCCATCTCAAATCCCAGTGTCCACAAGGCCGAGTCAAGAGCATTGAGCCAACTTGGGCTACATAACCAGACTTCCTCCTCTCAAACAAGAACTAAACAAGAGCTAAAAACAAGGAGAAGAAGAATCAAATTAAAACCCCAAACCAGCAAAAAGAAGGGTATGAGAGGAGAATCAGGCAGGGAGACAAGAAATATAAAACCCTGGGACAGAAATGAGAGAAAACCAAAGTCTGTTCTCCAAAAGTGTGTTGTGTGGTGAGACCCCTGAGTTGTTTGGACAGAGAGGTATCTGGGATCCTGTATTAAGTAGGAATAAAGTAGAGGCTCTACCCCGGAGTCTGCAGATACTTAAAAGACACAAGACACTACAAAAAGCTCAGCAGATGTGCAAAGGGTGGCCCTGATTTGTAATTCCTCAGGAGGCTGGGGCAGGAGGATCTCACATTCAAGGGTGCCTGGTTACAGGGAGCATTCAAAAACTGTTAGGTCGGCTAACTTATGCTCTGCCTCAAAATACCAAGACATTGGTATCATTAACAAGACAGTAGGGCAAGATGCTTGCCTAGCATGTGAGGAGGCCTGGGTTTAAACCCCACAGGGATGGTTGGAGCTACTAACAAACCACCTTGACAATCTTAGTGGTAATACTTAAAAAAATAGTTATTTGTATTTTATATGTATGTTTTGCCTGCATGTATGTGTCTGGTGCCTGCTGAAGCAAGAAAGAGGTATCAGATCCCTTGGAACTGTAGTTATAGATAGGTTTTGGACAGCATATGGGTGCTGGGAATCAAACCAGGGTCCTTTGTAAGATAGCATATGCTCTGAACTGTCGAGTCATCTCTCCAATACACTTAAATAACTTATATGAAATGGACAAATAATTTGAAATATATAACTTGCTAGAATAGATGTAAAGAAATAAAGATGGTGTCAATAATCATAATTTTGTGCCTTACTGGCTCAATGAGGAAATCCGATTAAACACGATTAAGTAAGAAATATCAGTAAAAATTAATATCAGGAAGAAATACTGATATTAATATGTAAATGTTTTCATGAGACAGAAGAAAAAGCCATTGCTGTGACAGTGTACTGTGAACCAACATAATGAAAATAAAAGGAAAGTTCAGAGCAGTTTGTCTCATCAATGTGGAGGGAAACTAGTTACCGTGTATTGTCATGTTGGGAATATTACCAAGATATTTGTTAATATTTGGGTTGTTTTGACCTCAAAAAGCAGTCAATGCACTTCCCAATATTCCCAGCAAAGTTACAGAACATCGTGTGATTATCTTAATAGATTCATAAAAGCACTAGACAATACTTGGCACACATAAAAGATTAAGGATTGTAGAAAACTAGACAGAGAAGAAAAAAAATGTCATCAAAAAGACTCCAGAGGACAATCTATCGATGCCATGTTTGATAATGAAAAAATACCAATACTTTCTCTCAAGATCAGATGAGGCCAGGGTGACCACACTCAGCATATCTTTTTGCGACTAGAGGTGCCAGACAATGTGATAAGGCAAGAAAAAGAAACAAAAAGGTAAAGACTGGAAAAGAAGCAAGTCATCATTATTTGAAGATAACTCGGATGTGTACTTACAAATGCTGAGTCTGCCAAAATAGTAGGAGGTGAGTAGATCCTTTCCTGGTAGGAAACTGATGTAGAGAACCACCATATTTCTGGTGCAATTGTCTCTCAGTATCTACCAGGCATTGGTTCCAGGACCTCCCATAAAATCTATGTAGTTCAAGTCCCTTGGTGAATGGTTCACATTTGTGTGTGACCTCCACACATCTTTCCTCTTTCTTAAGTCAACTTTAAGTGACTAATAATACCAATAAAATACAAACACTCTGTAAAGTAGCTAATGGAATTCGAAGGAATCACATTAAGGGGAATTGTCTGTTCAGCTTGAATCTTTTTCTCCACATTTTGACTGAATTAGCAAGTGTGAGGGGCAGCTGTATCAACAAGGATACAATGTACAAATTGCATTGCAAATAAATTACAAATGTACAGTGCTAAGGAACAAATTGAGGCTACAAAATACCACCGGGGAAGTTAATACTGAGGGAAGTGAAACAATGTACCAGGGGATGAGGCCAAGGCAGACAGGTAAGGTCCTGGAGGGACTTTGTCCTTCTCTGACCAGACCCTAATGGCCTTTGTGAGATGCTCAACCTCTTGCACTCGCTCTGACTGCTGCCCTCTCCCTGAGTATAGACAAGAACCCTATTTTGTCTTCCTCTTCTTGACTAGATGCCACCTGAGTGCAGCCTGCATCTTCAGGGGCCTCCTTAATCTGAAAGGCGTGCCTCATTGATTCTAACGTCATTAATGGTTCT
Organism: Rattus rattus; assembly: GCF_011064425.1. NCBI lineage: Eukaryota > Metazoa > Chordata > Mammalia > Rodentia > Muridae > Rattus > Rattus rattus. The sequence continues at coordinate 125,526,741 of NC_046160.1, read as the reverse complement.
TTTAAGAATCAGATATGGACCAAGGAGTAAAATATCTGTTTTTAGAAGGCTCAGTGGTGGCCCGTACACTCTTAACTGTTGCTGAAGGCTGAAGTAGAGAACCATAAGGAGTTAGACACATTTTGGGGACCCAGGAGGCAAAACTAAGGTAGCTCCATTTGCAACAGCCCAGTGGGTTAAGCTGGCCCCTTCTGCCACCTTGTGACATGCATGTGGGCCAGGGTTCCCGCCAAGACTATACAGTAGATGCTTCCTGGGCGAAGTAGCTGCCCGGCACTCTGTGAACAATGACACTGGTCTCAACTTTCAGGTCTCAGTGTAAATACTATTATGTCAGAGTGTCCTTTGTAGATGGCTCTGCCTGGAGTGGGCTTCTCTAAGTTTCTTTTTCCACCAGCAGTCCTTTGCTCTCATCAGACATATTGGTTGGGTCTGTCTATAAAGAGGAGCAAACCTGAGGGTACAGACTCTCACCAACGCCGCCTTGCATCTCTCAGTTCCTCACTCCCCACGAGACCTGGGTGGCATCTCGTGTGTAGACTCACACATCTGTCGACTCAGTGAGCAAGTGTGTGCCCATGGTCACATCCCACTGAGGTGACAAAACCAGGCTGGCTTCTTCCCTCATAACTGGGCTCTCTACCTGAAGTCCACAGGCACGTGCAGAGTCCTGTCTGCTGAAAGGACAGACGCACGTGGGGTACAGTTCCGGTCAGCCGAGGCAATTACCGTTTATGACGTGAAAGCGAGGAACACGGTGCTGACTGCAGAGGGGTGAGTTAAAGCAGAAAATAAGTAAGAATAAAGAGGGTTAAGGACACCAGGGAGCCAGCAAAACATAGAAAACACCGCCCTTCACAACTGCTGCTGACCTCCTCTTCTTCCTTTCCCCTCCTCTCCCTCCTCCCCTCCTCCTCCCTTCCTCCTCTTCCCTCCTCCCTTCTTCTTTCCCCTCTTCCTCCTCCCCCTCCTCCTCCCCTTCCTCCTTCCTTCCTCCTCCTCCTCCCCTCCTCTTCTTCCTTTCCCCCTCTTCTTTCTTTTCCCCTCTTCTTCCTCCTCCCTTCATCTTCTTCCATTTCCCCTCTTCCTCCTCCCCCTCCTCCCTTTTCTTCCTCCTCCCCTCCTTCCTTCCTCCTCCTCTCCTCCTCTTCTTCCTTTCCCCCTCTTCTTTCTTTTCCCCTCTTCTTCCTCCTCCCTTCATCTTCTTCCTTCTCCCTCTTCCTCCTCCCCTCCTCCCTTTTCTTCCTCCTCCCCTCCTTCCTTCCTCCTCCTCTCTTCCTCTTCTTCCTTTTCCCTCTTCTTTCTTTTCCCTCTTCTTCCTCCTCCTTCATCTTCTTCCTTCTCCCCTCCCCTCCTCCCCCTCCTCCCTTCTTTTTTCCTCCTCCCTCCCCCCCTTCTTCCTTTCTCCTCCCCTCCTCTTCTCCCCTTCCTTTTATCCTTTCCTCCTCCTTTTCTTACCCCTCCCCCCCCCTCCCCTCCCCCCCATCTCACTCAGCCTTGCCAGCTGCAGTGCCATCTCCAAGGCCGATGGGAGCGTCCTAAAAGGAAATCAGAAAGAGCTTGCCTACAGAAGCCTGGAATCCCGGTATTCCTTCTGTTTTCACCCAGGTCTGTGGCCACTGACGCCCCTCTTCCACACCGCGGGTGGATAATAAGCCCCCTTCTCAGGCATCAAACTCTCTTATACATTTTAATGTGACCTTAGACGGCGCTTTTCAGAAATCAGAGGCCCATCTGACTGCACTTGAGTCTGAATTGAGCTAATGGTATTCACCCCGTCTTTAGATGCAAAATTGGAAGATAAAAGACCTTGATGTGAAAGGGGGAGGGGGGGATGTGAGCAGTGGGGGCTGGATGGGTGGCAGGGGGCAGGAGGAGAAGCAGATTAGAGATACTGCTTTAAAAAACTCATGTGATTGCACGTTGATAACAAATGTCTCCTCTTTCCCCAGTTCCCCACGGGCTCCGGGGATGTCCTTAACGCCTTTTTAGTTTTAATGATAGAATCTCTTTATTCCTGGACCAAGAAAAAAAATGTTTCTGCATATGTGTCTGGGAGATATGCTGACCTTTATCAAATCTTACTTAAAAAAAAAAAAATCAGACGCAACAGTTATTGTAATATACCAGGTTCACAAGATGAAAAAGCGGAGGTGGGGGAGGGCGGGAGAAGAATCTGGTGTAGCTTAACTTTAATAAAGAACCATGTTTCCCTTTAAATGATTGGCGGTCGTCTTTCAGGTTTATAAGGGGCACCTGGGTGACGGGGCACCCTCGGGGTATCATCTTAAGGCCGTCGAGAAAGGCTTTCTGAATGAGAGCACACTTGGCTCCTGCCTGTGCCTCACCGATTCAGCTCCAGTCCTCACAGGGCACCAGGTACACCACGTCCTCTCAGAAGCACCAGTGGGTGTGACCGGATCAGCCTCCCCCAAGGAAGAAGTCAGGAGGCATCCCCTGCAACTCAAAGAAAAAACAAATGGGTGTCCTCTGGAGACAGGCTGCCTGATTCCAGTTTTGACCTGCCTGCTGTCTGTCAAAGGCTACAAGAATGCTTCCCGCCACTAAGAATCAGCCACCCCGGGATGGAGGAGGCCAGGTGGGCCATTCATCAGTAGCACACCTGGTCTGCCTAAAGGAGACAGTGGCAGGGAGGGGCTGTGGACATCAGGGGGACCCCGGGGCACCCAGGAGAGTGGATCCCAAGTTTGAATTGCTCAGACAGGACCCAGGCCTCTGGGTGCATCCGTATAGGGCATGTTTATACGGGTTCATCCCCTGAGATGGAGTGGTGGGTTGGGCTGGGCTAGCCTCCGGACTCCACAGCAGCTGCCTGCATGTGGCACATGAGTGCGTGTGTGTGTACGTGTGCATGTGCATGTGCATGTGCATGTGTGCCTGTATTGTGTGTGTGTGTGTGTGTATGTGTGTGTGCTTATGTGTGCTTGTATATGCATGAGTGTGTACCTGCATATGTATGTGTGTGTGTGCCTGAGTGTATGTGTTTGTGTGCCTGATGCACCCATGCCTAGGGTCACGCATGCACATGTGTGCTTATGTGTATAGAGACAACCTTGGCTGTTATTCCTTAGGCACTGCCCACCTTGTTTCTTTAAGACAGGGCCTCTCACTTGGCCTGGAACTCGCAAGCCTCAGGGATCTGCCTGCCTCAGTCTCCCCAAAAGCACTGGTTTTACAATTGCATGCTACCACATGTGGCTTTTTCAAAACGGACCCTGGATATTGAACTCTGGCCCTGTGTGGCAGGACTAGCACTGAACTTACTGACCCATCACCCAGCCCCTTAATACTTTTATTTTATTTTTTTAAAGATGTGAATATACTGTTTGTTCCCACTCACCGTGGTCACTCTGTTCTGGGGACCCCTATTCTTCCTGAGAATGACCATGCTCTGGATGGCTTCAGACAGACTGAATATAACCAGGAGAATTTTTGAGGTCTACTTCCAGCAGACCTTCCTGGTGACCCTGGCTTAGGGCCTCATGGCATTTGTGGAGGGGAATGTGACAAGTCCACCTGAGGCTGGGATTTACAAGGGTCCAAAATTTACTCACACTCGGTCCTCGGGACTAATAAATACACACACATGTACACACATGTACAGACATGTGCATATACACACAAACATGTATGACACATGTATACATATGTGTGTACATATATAAACACATGTGTATATATGTATGCAGATATGCATGTCATACATACATATATGTATATACGTATGTCACATATACATACACAAGTATATATCCACACCTGTATGTATGTACACACATATATGTCACTACTGATAATTTGCCTTTAGCTCATGATTTGCTTATGCTTCAGGAAACCCACAAGAAGAATGACGGATGTTTGTTATGTGTGCATAGTTTGAATGAATGAGTGGCTGATGGGATTCCATCGGTGAGAGTGGCATGGGACCATAGCACAGGGTGGAGTCAGACGTGGAAATGGATGTCAGTGCTTGGTGAGTTGGCGAGCCAGACAGAGATGTCCTCATGTCACAGACAGGAATGACGAGTGCCCAGGGGTCGGTCTCGTTTGCCCACAATCAGCTCAGGGGCAGGTAGCTGAGGTGAGGCTCCTTCCTATTGTGGAAGGATGAAGTCTTAGAGGCTCGTCAGGGACAGGAACAAGCTTAAAGCAGACTCTCACATCCCAACTTCCTGTGTGCTGGGACATTCCACTGTCCTCTTTGGAGGCCTTGTCCCCAGGGCGTGGCCCCGTGGAAGGACAGGCTGGCTCTTTTCCTGAAAGGCACACCTGCGGAGTGCATGGCCTGGCTTGTGCTGGGAATTCTCTCGGTGTAGGGAGGTTCCCGCCCCCAGGGCCTGGGAACTTTCTTCCCATTGCTTACCCTAGGCCTGAGGGGAATTGGCTCTGCTCCTTATACCCTGTCCTGACCAGTCCTCAAAAATGTAGTCTTGGAAGGTGGTGGCTGGGGAAGGGCCACCTGGTCAACCCTTTGGACCAGGGCCACCTTGTCTGAAAAATTCTTCACGTTGCAAGTCCCTGCCAGGGCCTCTGAGATCCAGGCCTGAGTTCCCCCAACCTGGTCTGGCTACCTTAGAGGAGGTGAGGGTGGGGCAGGTGTAGGGTGGGGCTCGGCTGTGTCACCTGCGGGGGCTGGCTTCTCCCACCCCAGGAATGCGCTGACAATGTTGGTTTTAGCGTCTCCCCCCACCCCCAAACCTCAAGGGCACTTGCTCAAAAGGACTGAGGGTTTGTGTCCCACAACTGGCTGGGATTTGGACTTCTGTGGCTGTCCTGGGAGGAGGACGACGGCTGTGGACCAAACTCTGCTTCTAACCTCAGCTCACAATGAGATGGAAGATGCTGGTGTCCTCCTGGGCCTCACTAGGGTTCAGTTCAGAGGGCACCAAGACTGTGGGCCTTCTGAGGGTGACGTGCGGAGTGAGAATGGGGGCAGGGGAGGCATAGAGGAAAAGCCAAGGCTCACAAGCAGCTTCCTCAGGGCTGGAAGTGACTGCTGGCGGCTCTTGCTTTCCACCAGAAGAAGTGGGCTATGAGAGTCACTTTCCTGCAGGTCACTTGGTGGTGGTCATGCCACAGCAGAGCCAGGTTTCTCCATATGCTTACCGCAGGTGGAGGGTTCTTGCCTAGTGAACTTTATGCACTGATCTGGGAGCATAGAGCAGATAAACAGCCATGGAGGGGCTCCCACTTAGCTGTGCTAGGTGTAAGGACTTGAGTGAGTGGGTGGGTGGGTTCCCGGGCCCAGTGCCATACCCAGGAATCTGATGCACCCCCAGAGGACGTGACTGTCTAATATCCATGCACCAGGAAGACCTCCTCCAAAGCAGGCCTGGAGAGAAGATGCTCTGTATTTTGCCATAAATATTTGGAGTGGAAATTATCTTTGAAGATAAATAGTTTGGCTAGAAGCAAAGTCAGCCAGCCCTGTGCTGTTGCTGCGTGGGGACTAAGGACAGGAGGGGTGAGTAGCAAGTGACTGGAGGCTGACGTGGAGGTTGAAAAGATCTGAGAGATGTGGGGAGACCTGTCAGGTCTGGCCCTCAGTGGTTGGGGAATGAGACTGGTTCTAGTAGCCAAGAGGACTGAAGTTTCTGGGCTGCCGGAATTGGAGTTGTAGCTGATCGCCAGTCTCACTGCAATCCCGGGACAAGTTACTCTCTCAGAGCCTCATTTCCTCTCTGCAAAATTCAAGGTACAATGAAACCTCCCAGCGCAGAGGTCAGGTTTAACTAACTTACAATAGAAAGTAATTGGTGTCTCTGTGTGATTTTAAAAACAGATTTATTGAGAAGTAATTCACACACCACACAATGTCCATTACAGTTTACAATTTAATGGGGTTTGGCATTCAAAGACATGTTCAAGCCTCACCACGGTCAATTCTAGAACATTTCCTTCCATCAGCTCTTCAGAAATGCTCTCGCATCAACCCCCCAGTTCCCTCCTCCCTCCAGCTCCCAGCAACCACTAATCCACCTTTTACGCTGAATGATTTTCCTGTTCTAGACCTCTGAAATGCATGGGGTTGTAAATGCACTTTTCTCCTCATGGCCGGCTGCCTTCATGTGGCAAAATGGTTTCGAGGCCTAGCCGTGTTGCTCTATTATTCTTTCTGGAGATAGCTTCTTTTATTTATCTATTTACCAGTCAACACAGATACGGCAGATATCAGCATCCACCTACAGGCGTTTGTGGAGATTGGTTTTTAGTTTTCAAAGAGCAGAACTGTTGGGTCTTATGGCCCCTCCATTGGGTTCTACACTCAATCTGTGTTGAATTATCTGAGGGGATGAGAGGGCCGGGTTTCCATAGGTCTTCCTGCTTGGAGTGCATGAGAGTCTCTACACAGCCTCCAGATAAGACCCCCTCTGTACCTGGCAGCTCCTGACAAGCCCACACAGAGGCCAGCAAGTCCTTGCTCCTTCACAGTGTTGTTGGTCTGGCTGGAGCACCTTCCAACTTCTCCTTCAGGGGCCTCTCTCATAGCCAGCCTTTCTTCCTCCTGTCTCTCACCTTACAGGATCCCTTCTTTCCTCTTCTGAACTTGGCATATTGGTTTATTACCTGGCCTGCCCCTTACAGGCACTCAGGAAATGCCCCAAACCACCTCAAGGGTGACTTACCTGTTGAGTCTCTCATAGCATACATCCAGGTTACCATGGAACCTGATTGGAGAACTGGGTTTTGACTCAGACAGGCTCAACCTCTGACCCTGTCACTTGTTTGCACCCTTCAGTGTCTCTCAGTCAGATATGAGATGTTTGTAGAATGTGGAGAGCTGGGAGCAGCATGGTAGCATGCTGGACCTTCACTATCCCCTGGGGAGCTGCTGTCAGCGTGGCCTGTGTGGTCTTGGATGTAGGTCTTCATTCTGGTGGCCAACTAGGTGGATGGGAATTATAGCACCCAGGTTATGAGGTCAAGCTGAGGCGTCAAGAACTTTAGCTGCCAAGACTTTGCACACCTATAGGAAGAGCTTGGGACAGTTCATGCAGGGTTAACTATAGTCACAAAGTGTAAAGGTCACACTTTTCAAATGTGCCCTTGAAAACTGAGACCTGTAAGGCAGCTCATGAGACAAGGGCCAGACTTCCCTCATTCCCAGGGCCTCCCACAGTCATAGCTGGGCAAAGGAGAAACAGGTAGAAGGCAGCTGGGGACACTTGTCTGTGCTCTCATCTTGACGTACTGGAATTGTTCTTGGCCAGGAAAGAGTTAGCTTGTTTTGGGAAGACAGTAGAGAGGTCCCTGGAGAATTCTACTTGGTAGGTGAGAGAGAGAGAGAACCTAATGGGTCCTGGGCCTCTATCCAGGGATGGGACCCTTAGGCCTTCTGGTTGACCTTTCTATATCTGATGGAATAGAGCTCTTAGGTCTCAATGGTTCCACTTCTCCCAAAGCAGGCCCTCAGTGCTATAGTGTAGCAAGATAGTTCTTTCTCCTCTGTCTCAGTGCCACTCTGGTCACAGAATCATGCAGTCTATGTAAAGGAGAAATCAAGGCCTTCACTGCCTATGAGGAGAGACCACACGGTCTTACTCATGACCTTGCCAACTTCAGCCTCAGCGAAGCCTTCTTTTGGTCCCCAAGATAATGTGTGACACCCTTAGGGGTGACAGAAGGAGTGGCAGGTTACATCACACCCTCTACATGTGACTTCCATAGGCCAGGTTTACTCAGGGTAAGGGTTTCAATTCCCAGGAGAGATTCAGTGAGACCTTGTGACCTTGGCAAGGTCCTGCATTGCAAGGTCCTGCTCTATCATCATTGAGATCTGTGTCCCCTTGACCCAGTGAGGCAGAGGTGAGGCCAGCTCTTCCCCCTGTCCCTTTCACTCTGCAGCTGGGGATTACAGGCAGAGAACTCCCACTAACTCAGGGGCTCTAGCTCAGCTCAAGACTGATGTGACTTTACTTGCTTGTCCTGGGATGAGTCCGGCAGACTTCCTGTTAGACCTGTGCCATCCTGCCCCTTGGTTCTGTGACTCAGCTGTGATCTGACCGGAAGCCGGAAGCCGCACTCCTAAGCCACGCCTCCAAGGGCTCATTTCCGATTCTCTTTGCATTGGTGACAGCCTTCTTGTGGGTCACATCTCAGCCTCCTGTAACTCCCTGAATTCTGTTTTGCCTATTCCACCTTTTGTAATCACTGTACTACCTACCTACCTACACACACACACACACACACACACACACACACACACACACACACACACATACCCCTACATAGATATTAACCATGTGAACCTGAGAGTTACTGTCTGCTGTTTAGACTGGAATAAAAGAACCTGTGTTTTCCTCAGTCAGATATCAGGGGAAATAGAGAGCACTTGGCAAAAGATTGTAGCCATGTGAACCGAAGCAGCTTGTGAGTTTACTATGATTCGATAAGTGTCGATAATGTAGAAAGATGCAAAGATACCCCTTTATGTTTCTGACCTAACATGCTTTATGTTTCTGACCTAACATGCTCAAGATAACTTTTCCATCATACCCAACAGAAACTCCATCCCCAGTAATGACAGCTATCCTACCCCTCCTGGTCTCTGGTCGCCAATTCTTTAGTGTTCCACCCTTCTATCACGTGATCTTTGAGAACAGATAAAAATAAATCCTTCACTATACTAAGAGCACTGAACCCAAGGCCTGAGAACCTCACAGGCTGAGGGCCACATAGGGAAAAGGAGGAAAGGAAGAGCAAATACAATTACCTCAGCTCCTTGGCTGAGTTAACCGGTTCCTACGGGTATGGGTTGCCTTGGGGACAGAGACCAGGACAATGGAGACTTTAAGTCTGCCTCCCTCTTTCCCGTCTTTTCTTTCTTTAGAGGCAGGTTCATACTGTATTCCAGGCTGGCTTCAAGCTTGTGGCAATTCTCCTGCCGTTAGCCTCATGCATGCAGAGTTTATGAGCTCTCATGCTTTCCGAGGAAGTTTCTTTTGGAGATGTCTACGCTGGACTTGGCCTCTTGGTTACCTTGGACACTGGGTGGTTGGGTCGCCATCTTTCTTTCCAGTCAGGCTATAGCTACTCCCAGGGTGTTGGTTTCAGTGCCTCTGGGGCCCATGACTGGTCCCCCTACTCTGGATGAGGCTCTGATGACAGCTGGGTCTGATGTGGGGTGGGAAACAGAGGGCAGAGGCAGGGGGGTGGCGAGTTTATTGATTTTGTTTCTAGGCAGAGATTTGGCTAAAAACAAAGAGAGAGAAGGCTTTAAATGCCAACATCTAGCCTCAAATACCAAGAGACAGGAAGCATATGGGGCATGGGAGACAGACCTGGATTTGAGTCTTAGTTTTCTGGTCATCACTTGAGGCAGGTTCTAAACCTTTACGGCTCGGTTTTCAAGTTGGAAAGAGAGGGTAATGGAGTAAGTTGCCCTCCCCTCTCTGCAGCAGGAATGCCACACTGCCGTCCTCTGTAGGGACAGCCTTTTGAATGGGATGGGTGCTGGGAACACCTGGACACATCTGGTGAGGGCTTCCATATGGCTACAGAACACACTTCAGAACCAGAACGTCTCAGGCTGTGGAGCTGTCTGCTGAGGGGAGCTCAGCTAGCTATGGTGGACAGATTTCCTCCAGCTTGTGTCAAGACTGCTCGTCTGTAGACTCCTATACAGCCCTATAACTGCACAGGGCAGAGAGATGCGCTTAGCCGTCTCATATCCCTGGGGACCCACCTCTGAGCATCACTGTGTGCAGGTGAATTTCCCACCATGCATGTAGATCATCAGAAGTCATCATTTGAAGATAGCGACTGTAAATAGAGATTTGGCTCTGGGGAGGGCACAACTGTCCATCAATTACAAGAAGGATTTCTATTGTTAGCAGACCTAAGAGCCCCACAGCAAAGGACACTGTGGTGTGACCAAAGCTAGAAGTGCCGTGGTGTTGATGAGCAACAGCAGGTCTGTGTGTGTCACCACAGCAGAGACCGAGTGGTCGGGGAGCCATGACTGTTCTTTTGGCTTAGGTAACTCAGTACAGGCTGTCTTTTTAGCTTACAGAAGATGCGTTAAGGGGATGTAAGCTATAGACTGGGTACTTGTCGGTGTAAATAAAGTTTTATTGGGCGTAAAACACAAACATGCAAACAAACTTCTCTTCTATGAGGTGAACTGAGGGACAAGTAATTTCTATGAATTTCAGGATTGAAATCTGTTCGTTCATCTATATTTCCTTCCACTGCGGAGTCACGGCTATGTCGAGGACACAAAAGATGACTAGAAAACCTGAGGTCCGGTTTGAGTTCTGGTGTCCTTGAGGTCTATGTCCTACAGATGTTGGGGCCCATAGTTAGGGGAGAGTCATATGCATGTTCTTAGGCAGGGGCCATAGTTCTGAGACAAATCTGCCCTTCCATGAATAACGTTCCCCTCCAGTGGATCTCACAGAATCTTGTTTGGGATGACCTTGGCAGGCAACCCCTGGGTCATTTCCAGCTTCTCAGACAAAAGGGTGCTGCGTTCTCCCAGAATTCAGAGTATCTGCCATGTGTGGAAGGCAGCCCCCCCCCCCTGAGCAGGCTTCAAGGACCACGGGGGCTATCCCTCTCTCCAGCTTAGGACCTGGCTTGCCTAGCTCAAGATCTGTGTGTAAAAAATAATTATTTGCTTAAAACACGTGAAGTGTTCCTGTAATTTTAATCGGTTTAATTTAAATTTTAAACGACAGATCTTCAACCTCTAATCACTTTGAAACTGAAGAGCTGTTCAGTAAATGTGAAGAGCTGTGGGGATGGAAATGATTATGTGTAGGACCTTGTGGGGAGGAGGTGGAGAAAGGAAGGATGCGGAGAAAGAGAGAGTGATTCAGGCTGGAGTGGGAAACCCTCCCTTGGGCTGAGCTACCACCGGGGGCAAGATGCAGCCGTTTAGCAGAGACAATGGTACCCACAGCCTAGCACTACTGTGATGGTGAATGCCGATTCTGGGTTTATTTTTAAAAATTGGTTTAAGGCTTAGATTCATGGGATCTTTATAATCACTCACCGGGTTTTGCAACTACGAAATCCTGGTAACTCTTGTTTCTTATTGTCATTTGTGCCAAAATATGTGTGTGTGTGTGTGTGTGTGTAGAGTCAATCTTCTTGTGATTGGTCTGTTAACTAGGTCAGCCAGCACTGGCTGTAAAGTATTCTTGACAGTTGGGCAGCAGGATTAACCGATGAGTGTTGGTTTAGAAATTTGACCTTGCATTATAGCACTCAAGAGCTTGGAGACCCCTCTGGAGGGTGTGGTTCCAACACAAGGTTTCATGGCCCTTGGGTTTGTGGGTGCATATGTGCATGCATGTGGGTATGCCCGTACACAAGGGACTTTATGCATGTGTATGCACATGTGATTGTGTACATGCTCATACACATATGTGTATGCCCATGAGTGTGTCTGTATGCCTACAAGCATGTGTACCTTCGTGTGTATATTCATGCATGTATTCACTCAAAGTCAGAGTCCCTGTTGAATGCTGGGAACACCTGGTGAGATGGAAAACATGACTTCCAGGTGGGTGCAAGGTGCCATGGGACCAGGAATCTCCAGCCTTTAGAATCCGAGCCCCCTGTCTTCTGTGGATGGGCTGCCTGTGGCTGCTGCCCAGTCTTTTCTGCTGCTTCCCTCTCTCTTGGTGTAGGAATGCTGAAAGAGCTGCAGGATCTAGACTTGTCTCTCACAGGCTTGCCTTCCAATTTCACTCCTGTGACTCTCCTCTGTGAATAATCCTGGGCTGGCTACCACAGTGTTCCCCAGTATGGTTTTGCTGTTTTGAAACTAGAAATACATGAATGGGGGCTGGGATCACGTTGAGGGAGGGGGAGGAGGGGTGCTTCCTTAGCTTTTGAGTCCTGGCTTCACCACCTTTGCTCTGGCCTCACAGTGACCCCTGACCCCATGCTCTCAACCTCTAGGGACTATAATCCAGGAGTCCTCTGGCAGGGCCGCCATCTGCCTGTGCACTCCTCATGGAGAAGCCTGAATTAGATGGATCCCTGTGTCCCTCACACCTACCAAAGGGCCAGGAGCTGAGTATAGCTCAAATTGGAGACTTCTGGAAGGGAAGGAAGCAGTCAGAGCAGACCAGACAGACAAGGGTTCTGTTCCAAGCATTGCCATTTATAGAAGGAGGAGAAGGAGGAGAAGGAGGAGGAGGAGGAAGAAGTGGGGGAGGAGGATAAGGAGAAGGTTGGAGAACAACAAAACAAAAAAACAACAACAAAAACAATGAAAACACATTCACCAGTCAGCCTTCATTTTATATTGTAAAAGCATCATTAGCCCATGTGACCCCAGGAGAGGATTGAGGCCCTAACTGGGAGAAGGCAAACATTGACACCATTTGGTCATGCCACAGCGGTTTTCTATTTTAAAGATGCCACCATAAAAGAAGCTTGAAGGTGCAGAGGGAGAGTCTCAGGACAGGTGAAGGGTATGAACCCAGGAAAGGGGAAGTTTGCTATTTTCTACAGCAGCATATTATTCTCTCCCTCATCACTGAGACACATGGGTTTTGCCAACGTGGACACATCGATTATACAGTGTTATACGGGATTACTCCACCTATGTCAGCATCGACTTCACCAGAGATTCTTGAAATACCTGGGTGACATACACTCCCGATGGCCAAGACAGGTTTTATAAAAATTCTAGTTTTCTTGAAATCTCACATCGTATGACGGGATTAACAGTTCCTGTAATCTCTTTTGCTTAAATGGACAAGTTTACTCTGCCCATTGTCTTAAGCACATCAGCTACGCATCTCTGTTTGAATGGATGCAGGTTACCTAGCAATGATTCTTTCCAGTAAATCAGTGTTGGCTCATAAGGAGCCTTGTTCAAATCCCCCCCCCCATGGTAACCATTTTATTTCAGGATGGGGTGGCCATGCTTGGAGCCTGTGTCCATCTCATCACACAGAATAGCAGGCAACCCATGGACTGGGGAGAAGATTTAATACAAATTGAGTCTCCTGTCCTGTTTCATTGAGGAGGGTTAAATGAAAAAGCCATCTTTATTTTCTTCCATGCACATGACCACCAACGAGGCTTCTTTCTACGGCCGGATTCAGACTCAGACAGCAGCAGTGTGAGGTTTGCAGTCAGTGACCATGCCGACAAAGGAAAGGAGGCACAGAACCCTTCACAGGGGCTGTAAAGAGTTTTGCTCTCGGGAGCTCCGCCTTTTCTTAATTTCTTACTCAGAGATTTTCTTCTAGTTTTCCTTTGTGTTAAAAATGATCACTATCAACACATGTGCGTGCGTATGTGTTATGTGTGTGTGCACATGTGTGCACCGTGCCATGTGTGTGGAGGTCAGAAGAGAACTTTATGGAGTCACTTCTCTTCTTTCTCCTTTATGTGGGTTCTGGGCTTGAACTCAGGTCTCCAGCCTTGTACAAGGAAGCAATTTACCTGCTGAGCCTTCTAGTTGGCCCTTGATTTTCCTCCTCCTCCTCTTCCTCCTCCTCCTCCTCTTCCTCCTCCTCCTCCTCCTCCTCATCTTCCTCCTCCTCCTCCTCCTCCTCTCCTCCTTCTCCTCCTCTCTTCCTCCTCCTCCTCCTCCTCCTCTCTCTTCCTCCTCCTCTTCCTCCTCCTCCTCTCTCCTCCTCCTCTTCCTCCTCCTCCTCCTCCTCTTCCTCCTCTTCCTCCTCCTCTTCCTCCTCTTTCTCCTCCTCTTCCTCCTCTTCCTCCTCCTCTTCCTCCTCCTCTTCCTCCTCCTCTTCCTCCTCCTCCTCCTCCCTTCCTCTTCCTCCTTCCTCTTTCTCCTCCTCCTCCTCTTCCTCCTCCTCCTTCCCTTTCTCTTCCTTCTCTTCTTCTTTCTCCTCCTCTTCCTCCATCCTCCTTTTATTCCTCCTCTTCCTCCTCTTCCTCTCCCTCTCTTCCTCCTTGTCTTCCTCCTCCTTCTCTTTCCTTTCCTCCTCTCCCTCCTCCTCATCCATCCTAGATTATCTGCAGGGCTTGGGTACTTCTACTCCCTTCATTTTGTTTCCCAGCTATGTCTGGTTTCCGCGCCCTTCTGTCCGTTCCGTGGTCTGTGTGGCAGCAGCTGACATCACTGTTTACATACCAATGTTCATACATGCTGACCTGAACATCACCTTTTGGCCATTTTGCATGCCTTTGTACATTCCTTTTCAAGCCTCTCCCTGAAGGGTATCCTCCTGTTCCATCTCCTTCAGTGTGGACTCGCCACTCTCAGTATTAAAGGATATTCTTGCTGGAGAATTCCAGGTCCACAAACTGTCCTTGAATGTCTTGTAGATCATATTCGACTGTCTTGCCTTTGAGAAGTCAGATGTCAGAGTTAGTCTTGCTCTGTTGAAGTCTGTCTGTCTGAGTTTTTTTTTTCTTCCTTTCTCTCAGATTTTAATGCTTTTTCTTTGTTTCTGATCTCCGTTGCTTCAGCCTAATGTGATTGGAGGCCCTTTGTGGTCATGAACTGTTTCTGAAAATTTTCTCAATATATGTATTGTTTTTTGAATGCTCTCCGCCATTGTCTCCTTAGGTTCCCCTCTTCCTCACTCTATCCTGTTTTAAGACTCCAGTTCCGTAGGCTTTCTCGCAGTTCCTTAGGGATTTCTACAGTTTCTTCCCCCTTTTGATAGAATCGTTTGAGACATTTTCTTCTGATATATCTCTTATTTTTCTGATTATCTCTTCAGCTACACCCATGGATTAAATCTACCCATTGGGGTTTTAGTTTCAATTGCTTTAGGTTTTCTAGTCTTAGGATTCACATTTGATTAATTTTAATAGGTCCTGGTCATCAGACATAATCTTCCTATCTTTCCTTTTGAGCACCTTAGGTTAATCACTCCTGGCTCCATCAGAAATCCTGTGGGGAGTCCCAATGTCACAAGCCTTTGTTTTCTCCCTTCTTACTTTGTTTCCTTGTTTGCCTGGTTTTGATTGAATACTGGAAAACCAAGGACCAGGACAGTTGTAACTCGTCCAGAGAGGTTTAATGACAACAACAACAACAACAACAACAACAACAACAACAACAACATCAATTTTAAATCCATCTAGAGATGGTAATGTCTTGAGTTGGGTTTTGGTCTCTCTGAAGGACGGCACACTTCCACTTTGCCTTTACTGCTAGGGTGAATCCCCTTAATATCAGTTAAAAATGAAACACATGGAAATCGCTGGAAGCTGATAGCTTAGAAGAACGGTGAATGTTGGAGGGAAGAAGACAAGAGAAGACTGTACTATCTCACAGGGTGCATGGTGGCCAGCTCATGTCAACCACAAAACAACCAAACCAACGCCTTAATTTTTCTCCTGTTATGACCTCCCAGGTTAGGACCTCCCAGAAGTGTCTGTGTACATTGACAATCCAGGATGTAAAAATCTGGGTACCAGGCACAAAGGGACAAAACAAAGCTGCTGCCCAAATAAAGCTTATACAGCAGCGGGTTGACAGTACGTGTGTACACATTCACCTGTGCATCGTGTACACATGTGTATGCACATGTGAATTGTCCACGTGTGCGAATGTGTGTCAGGTACTCTTGAGGAGAGTTGGGCTAAGGCCTCTGGGTCGTCTGACTTTTTACGGAGCTGTATGTGCAGAAGGAAGTCACCATGTTCTGCCTGCTATTCATCGAGAATCTTCTATCACTTGGCACTGCTCTCAGCTCTCCCAGAGGCCTTTATTGTGCCGTGGCTACACACCCTCTACTACCCCTGGCTCCAAGCCTCAGAATATTACTTCCCCTTCCTTCTGGGAAGAGAGCACCTATGTCCCGTGCTCTGTTTCTATTCTATGGGGTCTGCTTTGTGGGGTGATGGCTCATCCGTGTGTGGAAGGTCAGTTCTGCTTTGGCTTCCCATCAAGGACTACACATGTCTTCAAGCAGGATTAGTCTCTTCTTATGCGCTTATGGATGTAGATGGGCGGTGAGAGGGACGAGGAAGGTAGGGGACATGAGTATTAAATTATCCTCTCACTCAGCAAGTCTGAGTTTATTGAGCATGTACTTTGTACAGTTAACCAGCGTCTGAGAGAGGATTCAAATCCAGATCTATCTAGATGCTGCAGCCTGCGTGGCCACTCCCACCACCTAAGATAATGCCCACCGTAGGGGAGTTAGGAAGAGGCCAGACATTCCACGCAGCAGGAACAAGTAGGCGCCTGGCATTTAAGAACTGAATGGCCTGCTGATGTCTCTCTGAGAACAAAAAGGAATCTTAAAGGGAAGTGAAAATCTGTTGCCTTGGAGAAGTTTGAGAAGAAATCAGATAGCGCGTGGGCAGGAATTCACTTAGTCTGGGATGCCACACAGGTCCTGGTGGGCTCTGAGTCCCTTGTCTCCTAAGGATGGGGCATTGGCTCACCTCATCCAGGCTGATTTCCCCCACTTCCCCTAAGTGGATGGACAGTTGTCCTGGACAGACAGCAGTGGGTTGGTATCCTTTTCTGGCAAATGTTGTGGTCCTGGGCCTTATCATCTACTTACTGTGACTGTGTTCCCAGGAAAGGCTGTACACCCAACTGATTGGGCACCACCCTGGAGGCCGTGCTTACCGCACTTCTGTGGTTCGGATCAGTTTGAGAGAGAAGAAGAGGGAGGGAGTTCTTTGTGAAGAAAGCATTTTTCATCTGCCTTGTCATTACAGAACACCATCATGTTGTATTCAGCCCACCGTGTAGATCTGATGCTAACAGCATCCTTAGGATCATCTCCTTCACTTCCCTGGCACAGGCAGCCCTCATAGCTAACTGCACACAGGGAACGTGTCATGGAGCAGAGGAGGCAGAAGCAGCGGCTCTCATCTCTTCCCCCTTACTGCAGGGGCACCCCGATGTCAGGTCTCTTTCCCCAGTGATTTGCCAGGTCCCTTCACAACTCTGAGCTCTGGTCTTTCACCCCTAATGGGAGCCTCGAAGCCAAAGGTTCTCAATCTTCCTAATGCTGAAACTCTTTTAGATCGTTCCTCATGTTAGGTGACCCTAACCATAAAATTATTTCTGTTGCCACTTCATAGTTGTAAGTTTTCTATGTTATAAATCATAATGCAAATATCTGTATGCAGGGTATCTGATATTTGACCCCTGTGAAAAGGTCATTGGACTCCAAAGGGGTCTTGGCCCATAGCTTGAGAACCAGTGCTTGAAGCTCTCCTGATTGGCTCCGCTGAGCTCAGGTAAGACCTTCTGTGAGGTGGTGGTCAACTGAGCTTGGCACCCCCTCAGTGTTTCTTCTCTTTTGTGAATTCTTCTTAGAGGTTGCTGGCTATTGGCTGGGACTCCAGAACAGCTGGGCCATCAGCACATGACTTCCTCATATGCCCTTGTGTCCTTCCAGCAGTTCAGTTCTGCATCTGTTGCTCTCCACCATTAGCCGTCATTGAGTTCATTCAGGATCAGTGGTGCAGCCTCTGCTGGGGCACAGAGTTTCTGGGATGGGGATGACTTTTGGAGAATATGGTTGGTCAACCCTAGGATAATGGCAGCTGGTGTTTGGGTCCCTGAGAATTAATGAAATGGCCTTCATAGGGATTGAGATCTAGGGGGGATTCCAAATTCTTTGGTCCTCTTTTTTGATGCTGGAGTTTTCCCCTTCAAGGTAAGTGGGGCAGGTTCTGGTGGCTTCCATATCTCAGGGCCTGACTGATGAGTGTTGGAGCCCTCTGAGGTTTGGTGGTGTGCACAGAAAGCTGTGTTGTCAGGCATCTGTTCAAGATGGCATTCTGTCAGCAAGTTTGGCCTTCCATGTGGGATGCTCAGGTTAAGTAAAGGACTGAGGATACCAGACTACAGACCACGAGGGCTCTCCCACAGTCCTTTGCTTTTGGCTGATTAAAGAGTTTGCTCATGTATGGCTCTCATTAGCACAGCTCAGACAAAAGAAATAACGTGTGAGCCAAGAATGTGGATTATATGACACAAGGGCTAGCATGGACTCAGGGTGGTGGTGTTGACATTCATGAACTGGGTACCTAAGGGGAGTCAGGGTCTGACTCTGAGCATCCTGTTTATGTCTGTGAGGATATGATATTGAATGTTCTAAGATGGTGGAGGCTTTTGTTTCTGCCAGACCATACAGACAGTGAGCTGGGGGTATGCCTGGCATAGTCTGAATGACTCCATGTCTCCTACTAGGCAAGACTGTTCTGAAAGGGGGGATAGAGAAAGGAGGGTCAGCATGTACCTGGGAGATCTTTGGCAAGGGTGGTTCCCTTCCAACTTCTAGGAGTCTTGCTAGAGAGCAGCAGGAGTTCCCCATCCACTCAGAAACTTTTTAGAGAGGTGTCCTTCTCAAATGCCAGAGGCCCCCACTTGGGGGAGAGGGTGAGAAGCAGATGCCTCATTCAGAGCTCAGTATCCTACAGTCTCTTACCCTGCACATCAGTACCAATCACCACTTACTGCAAAAACCTTCTCTGATGAGGACTGAGGATGGACCCGTCCATGGTTATAAAGATCAGAGCCCCAGGGCCAGTGCATTATTGTTCGGGCTGGTTTTGTGTGTCAGCCTGAGAGAAGCTGGAGTTATAACAGAAAGAGGAGCCTCCCTTGAGGAAATGCCTCCATGAGACCCAGCTGTAAGGCATTTTCTCAATTAGTGATCAAGCGGGGAGGACCCAGTCCATTGTAGGTGGCGCCATCCCTGGGCTGGTGGTCCTGGGTTCTATAAGAGAGCAAGCTGAGCAAGCCAGGGGGAGCAAGCCAGTAAGTAACATCCCTCCATGGCCTCTGCATCAGCTCCTGCTTCCTGACCTGTGTGAGTTCCAGTCCTGACTTCCTTTGGTGATGAACAGCAATGTGAAAGTGTAAACTGAATAAACCCTTTCCTCCCCAACTTGCTTCTTGGTCATGATGTTTTGTGCAGGAATAGGAACCCTGACTAAGACGATTACTTTGTCCATCTCATAGATGAATAGTACTAGAATCTCCTCTAGGGCCCATTACCTCACCAGTCATGGGCTCTCTAGCCCAGTGCGTGCTCCCAGGCATTGTTTAGGGTGAGTAAAAATCCTACTCAGGCCCTAGTAGGAGGCAGGGCATCCTCAGATGTGGCTGTTAGAAGCCAATGAAGTAGATAGGCCACCTGCTGAAGGGGCAGACAGAGAGGAAGAGGAGGGCCTGAGACTCCTCGGTCGGGTCCCCGGGGCCTGCAGTGATTAGAGCAAGAAGGAAAGTCCAGATGGGATTGGAGGCAGAGTGGGCTGGAGAAGGGGGACTGCAGCAGCTTGATGGGACCTGGCTGGTGCTCAGAAGGGGCTGTGACCATTTGACTCCCCAGCCTTCTGGCTTATTCATCCTTAGTGCCTATTCTTGGCCATCTCCGAGGGAAGCTCCGGGGCTTGGGGGTGCACAGAACTGTTCGTTGGACCCAAGAGGAGCCTTCGAGGAGACTCCTGGGAGACACAGGAATATAAGCAGAGCCACTGAGATCATCCTGGGGGTGTAGGATTGGTTTCTCCTACTCCACATGGCCACCATGGCAGTCACAGTCCATTCACTGACAGTGGGCAGAGCCAGCCTGTGCTGAGCCAGTGTGGGTGGCCAGGACAGTTCCCCTAGTTCTAATCAGTTATCAGTCCCACAGCCTTCTACCCCTGTCTCTCAGTTTCCTACCCCTGCACAAGGCCTTACCGGTCTTGGGTGAGGTGTAAGTTTTAGCCAGGATCCCGATGAAACTGGCTACACGTTCCTGTCACTTATAGTGGCTGCGAGACCTTGGCCAGCTGCTCATTCTCTCCCTAGCCTCATTTTGTTTATCTGTAAAATGGGAACCACCACACCTGCCTCCCAGCCCAGCTGTGCGAAGGGCGTGAGCTGAAGTCTTTAGCTGGGCACTGGTTTAAATAGTACTGATTGAGTCCTGAGTCCTCAGGAGCCATTCCTGTTGCTGGGATGGGGTCAGTGAGCCTAGGTGTGGGGGAAGTGGTTCTGGCCACTAAGTAGACGGGTGAGTGAGGTTTCGGTTTTGCGTTTGTGGACTAGAGAGGGTCACACTGGGGCTGGATGTGTGCTGTGGGGCAAAGCTCTCGCTCTGGGAGGGGGCATGAGATCGTTTGCAGGATAGGGTTTGGGGAAGGAGAGAGCAAACTTGGAACAACCAGGGGAAGAATGCTAGACAGCAGGGGTGTGTGTGGGAGACCCCCACGTGAGATGTATTTCAGTTCCAAGAATATCAAGCAGACAAGAGGGGGATGGAGGGGTCACAAAGTTGAGTGTGGGGGGGTTGGGACCAGGCAGACATGGGCTTGCAGGCTGTCACCAATAAGTCAACTTGAAGTATCTGAGAGACAGGAAGCCAAGGGTATGGGGAGTTGGGACATGCCCTGTCCTTCCCTTCCCTTATGATTTTCCCACTTTTCAATAACTGTTAAAAAAAAAAACAAAACAAACTTTAAACAAACTTCTCTTCATTTCTCCCACTTACTTTCTCTCGACTCAAGAACAAAACGAAATGATTTTGTTCTTACCCAATGTGTTTAGAAGCAACCCAGCCTTGTAGTTTCCTTCTTACCCACAGCTCCAGAGATCCTCCTAATAGCCCCAGTGAGTGGCGCCGTCCAGTACCCACTGTGCACGGCTTCACGTAGCTTGTGGCAAAAGTAGACAGAATCAAACCTGGGTTGGCCTTCGTCCAGACACTCTCTTGATGGCAGCTGCGGAGGTCCAGTCCTGGAATCTTGTCGGCTGAGGGTCTTCCTCTCTCCTCTTATGTCCCCTCTAGCGTCAGCCTCGTGAGAGAGGGTGAGTGGTGTGGGAGACACAGGCGTTCCCATCACCTGGCAGCCTTGACAGGGCCGAGTGAATTTCTTTTCGAGATGATGGACATAATTAATTTAGAAGAGAAGTTGCCTTATGCCGCTGGGAAAGCGAGAAGAGAAGGCTGTCCGCACACCTGGCGAGGCATTCTTGGGAGACGGCTAACACTCGGGGCCGTTGCCCTCAGCGATGTCTCCAGTTGGTACTATCCTCAACTGTAAGCAAAGTACTAAGCGATGAGGGTGACAGATGTGAGAGGCTGGGCTATGGAGACTGGGCTGGGCTGTGGAGACTGAGTTGGGCTATGGAGAAGAGCTGGGCTATGGAGACTGGGCTGGGCTGTGTAGAAGAGGCTGGGCTATGGAGACTGGGTTGGGCTATGGAGAAGAGGCTGGGCTATGGAGACTGGGTTGGACTATGGAGAAGAGCGGGGCTATGGAGAAGGGTCTGGGCTGTGGAGAAGGGGCAGGGCTATGGAGACTGGGCGGGGCTATGGGGAAGGGGCTGGGCTATGGAGAAGAGCTGTGCTATGGAGACTGGGCTGGACTGTGTAGAAGAGGCTGGACTATGGAGACTGGGTTGGGCTATGGAGAAGAGCTGGGCTATGAGGAAGGGGCAGGGCTATGGAGACTGGGCAGGGCTATGGAGATGGGCTGGGCTATGGAGAAGAGCTGGGCTATGGAGAAGGGGCTGGGCTGTGGAGAAGGGGCAGGGCTATGGAGACTGGGCGGGGCTATGGAGAAGGGGCTGGGCTATGGAGAAGAGCTGGGCTATGGAGACTGGGCTGGGCTGTGTAGAAGAGGCTGGACTATGGAGACTGGGTTGGGCTATGGAGAAGAGCTGGGATATGGAGACTGGGTTGGGCTATGGAGACTTGGCAGGGCTATGGAGATGGGCTGGGCTATGGAGAAGAGCTGGGATATGGAGACTGGGTTGGGCTATGGAGACTGGGCAGGGCTATGGAGATGGGTTGGGCTATGGAGAAGAGCTGGGCTATGGAGAAGGGTCTGGGCTGTGGGAAAGGGGCCGGGCTATGGAGACTGGTCGGGGCTATGGAGAAGGGGCTGGGCTATGGAGAAGAGCTGGGCTGTGGAAATGGGCTGGGCTATGGAGACTGGGCTGGGCTATGGAGACTGAATGCTAGGCAGGTGTGGACATTTCCAGAGCTCAGCACTCCGTGCTTAGTCATTACTAGGATTCAACCTTCAGCGTCCGTCCGTGCCCATCACTTAGAAGTTTCTCCCTCCCAAGTGCAGAGTCCTCAGCCACATTCCCAGAAGCTCTGTTTCACTCAAAAGGTAGCTAGTGTTGTTTGAAGGAGAAACATCCCCCATGGGCTCGTGTATTTGAACACTTGGTCCTCAGTTGGTAGTGCTGTTCGGGAAGGTTGCAGAACGTCCGGGGGGTGGATCCATGCTGGAGGAAGTGTGTCGCTTGGGGCTCTGAGGGATTTATAACCCCATGCCACTTCAGGCTCCCTCTTCCTGCTTCCTATGTGGAAAGACAACTTCCTGCTTCTGCCTGTTGCCGCGCCTCCCTCGGCCATCACGGGAGCCTCACACCTCTGGAACCACACACCGAAATCAACCCTTCCTTCCCTCAGCGTCCGTCGTTGCTTTTGGCCGTGGTGTTTGATCACAGCAACAGAGAAGCGACCGATAGAGTAGGTTTCCCTTCACGGGTCTTCCAGATGGTATAGGAAGGTCGAGGGATGTGAGTACAGGACTTTTGCGCATAGCTTTAAAATAAATTATGGGTTTGACATCGATACATTGCTCCCTCCATGTGACATGGGCCTTAATATCATTCTCAGAGAGAGGGAACCCAAGGAACACACATGATCTTACATCTAAAACCCCTGGATTCTGTGTTTATAAATTTCCAGATAGAAGGCCAGCTGGTGGAGCGTGAACACTGGGTACTTGGGACTTAAGGTCTGTCAGACGTGAACTGCATCAGATTCACTGATAAGTCATCCCTTCAAAACCCCACCCAGATAGCAGCTCTTTGAAGAAGTCTCCCACTTGTGCTCCTGTTAACTGTGCTGGCGGTCTCTGTGGGAGCATCTCTCATGTACTGAAACAGTCTGTCTGTGTCCTCTCTTCTGTGGAAGAGACAGTCTTGACCACTTGACGCCTCAGAGCCCAGGTCTGATGAATTTCCCCAGGGAGAACATTGGAACAACTGTACAGTCCTTCTTCTGGCCTCTCACCGTGCAATAAACATTTCTCCAAAGTGCAAAGTCTTCCTTGCCACCATCTTATGACTGCGGCCTAATCGTCTACAGAGACGTGACTCTATAACGTAGGCCCTGCCTCCTTGTTTTCAGCTATAAATATCGCCGGAGCGAACATCTTCATGTTTCTGTTGGTGCAACGAGAAAACCACGAGACGCTGAGAGCGAACACTTTTTAACGGCTCATTTCTGTAAGAAGGTTCACACTCAGCAAGCTCACAGGACAGCGACCAGCCTCATGTTATAAGACGCAGAATAAAATGATACTTTAGCTGTACCTGTTAAATTATCAAGGTACCCCCTCCCAAACCCGCAGTGTGCACTTCAGGCATTGAGAGCAACAAAGTCGGCCACTGACTTTGGCAGCAGAAATCTCTACCATGTGATCACGAGTTAAAAATGGATATTCCTCCTCCTCGGAAGTCTGTTGTTGTTAGTTTATTATTATCAAGAACAACTGAGGCAGGGTCTCACTATGGACCTCAGACACGATCTTACCACGTCAGTCTCCAGAGTGTAGGTGTGCGACGCCACGGCCATCTCTGGGATAGTGTTCTGAAGCAGAGATTTCTCCCACACGTTGGAAGAATTCATAGTCTGTTCGCGGCTACCTCTTACGGAGACAAACATTCTCCTTTGTATGGAAGATGGCTTCTACAGGATTCTAGGTCAGCGTGGAGCGAGCTCCAGACTGGGGGCCTGGGAGTGGGGTTGCAGATCTTGAGCTTGTAGAGTTGGTAGTTGCTTGTTCAGTAAGTGGGAGCGTGGAGTGGTAGGGACAGGTTTCCTAGCTTGTACGTGTGTGTGTGTATCTGTCTGTCTGTCTGATTCTCCTATATTTATGGCAGGATGGTGGAGAGGTAGCTGGACCCTCGGGATGTCAAAGAAAGAGCCTGGAAAGACCAGATCATGACAGTCTTTCTTGGCCCTGCTGTGGCTTCCCCTGTAGATGTTGTGGGGGTGGCTCTTTGGAGACTCTGGACTTCAGAAGACCTCATCAGCTGTTGGGTGGAAGCTAGAGACAGGGAAAACAATGGTGAGTGGTGAGGCCTGCAGAATCCTCTTGGGGAGGGAATTGGATGAAGAGGAGGTGGACTTCATGATTTTAGAACGTTCCCTCAACTCTCTCTGCAGCCCTCCCCCAGCCTCCCCTCAGGGCATTAAGCAATCTACTGCGTCCTCTCATGGTACCCAGAGTCTCCTAAAAGCCTGAGGTGCCTCCATCAGCTTGACACGTTACAAAGCTCGCTAATTGCACACTGGCTAATTGCATAATGCGGTTATCCGCCTAGTGGATTGTGGCCCAAACGTGGCTCCTTGCAGGATAATTATACTGGATAAGTGAATGACTGGTTACAGGATTCTGTCCCCTGGTCGATCTCCTTTCTCAGAAGACAGCCGCTGTGTGGGGTAAAACATAAGACAGAAGACATCTCTGGGGCTTGCGCAACATGGCGACAGGCACGCGTGTGGCGTTTCGAAGAGGAACATGCGAAATATTAAGTTTGGATAAAAAAGAGCATGCAACTGTTCTGTCCTTGGTGTGCATATGTTCCGCCTGATGATTGGCAGGGCTCGATTTGCTCTTGCCTGCTTCTAGCCGAGCAGCGTTTCTCATTTTCAGCTCAGGCCTGTGCATGCTGTGAACCCCCTGTGAGCTTGGGCGTCGGCCCACATGGTTCCAGGGGGTGTGACTGGGTCTCAGGGTTTGCTGGATCACTTTGGGATCCTATTGTGGGAAGTCTCAGAGGTAGGACATGTGAAGCAAGGGACTGAGATGCTCATCCCCCCCCCACCCTCTCTGTTGTCTGTGATAGGCCCAGTGAAAGCTCAGTGCTGGATGCAGATAGGACTCCCAGGAGATGGAGGGCACCCTCTTTTGCATTAACTTGTTGTCCTAGTTAGTACCAGCTGTCCACTTGACACAGCCTAGAATCACCTGAAGGAGGAGTCTCAGTTGAGTAATGT
Source organism: Rattus rattus (assembly GCF_011064425.1). NCBI lineage: Eukaryota > Metazoa > Chordata > Mammalia > Rodentia > Muridae > Rattus > Rattus rattus. Next base: position 125,501,788 of record NC_046160.1, on the reverse strand, counting down.
CTTTATCCAGTTTGGCCATGTCTGTGAGGGATTGTCTTGATTATTAGATGATGCAGAAGTGCCCAGCCTACCATGGGTGACACCATTCCCTTGGCATGTTGGCCTGGCCTGTGTAAGGAGAGTAGCTGACATGAGCCTGAATGAGCTACCCAGCACTGTTCCTCCATGGCTTTTGTATTAAGTTCCTGCCTTGAGTTCCTGCCCTGACTTCTCTCAACGACAGACAGAGTGTCCTGAACCTCTAACCTGAAAGGTCCTCTAACCTGAAAGTGCAAGTGGACGTGGTGAGACTCAGTGACTGGGGGGTGGGGACCACTGAAGGCATAAAAGACTGGTGTTGTGAGACAAATGTCTTAGGGACCACTATAGCCTTAAGTGGTGCTTCCATTTGCAAGTTTCTTAGAAGGCATTTGAGGCTCAGAGAGGCCACACGTTGTTCCTGGGAACCCACATCTCACACACAGCAGGAGGCTTTCAAAGCTCACTCTCCAGGGTGCAGAGGGCACGGACCTATCTGGTGGTGGTGGTAGACATCATCACCACCAGCTGTCTTCGCCCAGCTCCCTGCCATGGGCATCTCCCATTTCCAGACCTTCCTTGCTCTCTCATGGGGTGAGCTTATTAGTATGTTTCTCGCCAGGCTTTGGTAGGAAAGGGCTTCCTGGATTCAATGGCACTGAAAGGAAAGACTTCTGAGTGGACTGGAAACTAGGACAGAGTCCTGGGCCCGGGTCCTGGTCTGCACTGACCACCTCCTTCGAAAACATCTTTAGCTAAGTCCCGACTTCTTGTTCCTCCATGTTTCTACCTGTCCAATGGGCACACATAGTTTATCCCTGTTGGTGAGGATGAAACAGAACGGTAAACACAGAATGGGTGAGACTGTGCCTGTTTTCTGGGATGTGGTCTACCTCAGGCATTGTCATTATTAATTAGGGTCCTTACATTGCACGGTGTGTAGCTTGGTGCCATCAGAGTCCAGTGGAGTCAAAAGCATGAACTCCAATATTTCTTACCTCTTTTTAGGTGTCTGGTAGATGCTCCATCTCCCAGGGGAACCTGGGTGGGGAAAGGAGGAACCCAAGGTCTCAGGATAAGTCTCAGTGCTCACCCCAGTGCAGCGTCATGCCTAGGGCTCTCCGAGGGTCAGTGTCACTGGTGTTTACTGAACTGTCACCTGTGCAGGAACAGAGGGACGATGAGCTGAATTCTCACTAGATTGAAGTCAGAGTGAGTGGGTGCAGTCAGTATCCTTTGATGCATGTAGTATGGAGGGGACCTTACAGTTCAAGCTCCCAGCATCTGTGGCTCCCCAATTTCCCGTGCACCAAGACTTAGTTTTTTCGCAGCTTTGCCCCACCCTATTACCCCTGGCCACCATGCGAATCCCAGTCTTGCTCTCCCAGCAGCTTCCTGTGGCTCTAGTTTGTCCTGTGTATTGGCCTGGTGTCCTCAGCTCCCTCTGAGGCTGTGCTGGCTGGCGGGTAGGGCTCAGTGGGTGCAGGTCTACGGCCACTTGTACTACACTCAGTACTTGCTCAGACAGGGCACACGGGGGACTGGGGACGTCTTTGCTGAGTCACTGTCCTTGTCTTGGGGGAATCCTTCTGTACTTGTTCTGCTCAGCCCCCCACCCCTGACCTGTCACCTAGCAGAACTCAAGATAGATCCTGGAAGTAGTGAATGACCTGTCACCTCCTCCTGATATCCCCTAGACAAAGAATAGTTTTGATTGGAAACTTGCTATGGAGGAGAGAGAGGGAAGGATGAGGGGGAGGAGGAGAGAGGGGGACAACATGTCCTATGGGGTTCTGTGGGTCCCTGTTGGCCTGTTAAGCCTCAACAGACTAAATGTTCAGTTTGAAACTGTTATAAATGACATCACAGAAAGACAATTTTTATGTGAAATTTGAGACGAGAAAACTCGAGGGTGAAAATCTCTTCCATATGAACCCTTCGTGTGGGCATGTATTTTCCCGTGTGTGCATCTGTGTTGTGGTAGCTCTGTGGAGGACTGTTCCGGATCCATAGATGGAGGAGGGGCTATTACCTTGCCTCCCATCTGTCTTTTCAAGGATGTGTTTAGAAATTTCTGGCCTGTAGAGGTATGGAAGCCTGTGGTGATTTTGACCCCACTGTGCCGGTCTCCGTGCTGTTCATTCTGGGGTCTGCTCACAGAATATCTGTACCTCAGACATGGGCCCTGCTCTACAAATACAAGCCTGGCTCTGGAGGCTGCATGGCCAAGGTCGAGGTTGTTGCTTGGGTTAACAATTGGCTGATGCTTCCTTACTGGTGATAGGGGTTTCTCTAGGCCTCTCTCACTGACTGGTCAATGGCTTTAAAAAAAAAAATATCCTCACATTGTCGTCTTCTACGTAAGTTTTTGTGTAGACTGCACCATATAAGGCCTCCAGCCGTAAATAGATCAGGGCCCACCCTGAGGTCATTTTAACTGAGTTACTTCTGCAAGTCTTCTATATGTCCAAACACAGCTGCATCCTGGGGCTCCCGTGAGGAGACAATCGGGTTGTCTCAGACGAGAGGCAGAGTCGGCTGTGAGGAGCTGGACCACAGTACCTTGGGGGCACAGCCTTGGTGCCGAGTTGGCTTAGAAGGATCTGGAAACTTTGACAGGCAGCAGGTAGGCAGATGGGAGGGCAGGGCAGGGCGGGCGCTTAGTGAGCTATCCCTGTGGGTGGATGTAGGGCATGTCTTGGGCCTCCTCATGCTGAGCTCAGGGAGCCGCGCCTGTAGGGAAGGTTGCCATTGTGCCTAGGTGTCTGTCTCATGAACTTCAGGGCACAGAGGGTGTACAGTGGGCAGGGATACCTTGTGTCTCCCATCTGAACACCATGGCAACTCTGAGGTCAGGGATGAGGTCAAACGTAGACTTTGCCAGGTTCACGCTTCCCTTTGGTCATCTGGACCCTTGTGCCCTTACTGGACATGCCCAGATTGACTTATAAAGGAACCTTCAGCTCGGGGTCATTCTGTGGACTGCAATCTCACTGACCATGATTCCATCTTTTAAGTCCCTCTGGGACTTGTTTTCTCTACTGTGGGAAGGGGACATGCTTGCTAGGACGTGCTGGGAAGGTGGCATGGTTTAGGAGTTACAGTGCTCAATCAATGTCATCTCTGGTGCCGAAGGAGAACGAGGCAGGAGAAGGAGATAGACGGAAGCAAACACAGGAGAAGAGAAAAGGAACGAGCAGAAGAGTGGGGAGAGCCAGACAGAGCCACGTGCTGGGAGCAGCACACTTGGTAAGACCAGGGGTGTCCCCCAAACCCCCAGGTCCTCAACCCTAATGGTCTATAGATCATCTTCCATACAAGCTTGAGGAAGAGACCAGGCATCAGGAAGGGGTCCTGGGAACAGGGAAGGCTATGTAGAAGGGACTGAGTTGGGTGATGGCCACAGGGATGCTTTGAGAGTAGTAGCAGAGGCGTCCATGTTTTTGATACAATGGACAGCAAGGTCTATGCTTGAAAAACACACCATCTAGTTACAAAAAAGGTCGCACGCAGTAATTTCACAACGTTTTAAATGTTTGATTTTGCACAGCTCTCCTGGGTACACATGGCCTGTGGGCTGCTGTTTGGAAGCCCTGCAATGTGTTTCCTGCGGTTCTCCTACTAGGTGCTCCCCGCTGTGAGCTACAGACACCCGGGTGGCAGCAGACAGGTTATGTGCCTGGTTCCCGTCTACACAGAGGAAGCAACAGCAGACAATGGACCCCACATCCTTGGTCGTTCCCTTAGGTGCTCCTGGTTGAAAGAGTCTGGGCCTTGGCTGTTTTCCCAAGTACAATGTCTTCCGTGGCAAGGACCTGCTCTGTCTCCCTTAGCATAGGACTTGACAGGCGTCATGAGGTCCTCACTATGCAGTTGCTTGGGGCCTGTCTATGGTCCCCAATACTTTAGTTGCCTTCCTTTACAGAAGGACTCAGAGAGTTAAGAAGTGTCTGATACCATAGATGCCTATGCTAACTTACTTGCAAAATGGGGCATCCAAGGGCCAGGCCTGGTGTGGCATTGACAGGAAGATGCCTAAGCTGTCATGGCTACTCCAGGCATCTCCAGGATGGTGGTTAGTGCTGACTGTCCGGCAGATAGGGTCTAGAATCACCTAAGATCTAGAATCCCCTTTGGGCTTGAGGGAGTTTTTGGATGAGGTTAACTGGGGTGGGAAGCACCCAAACTATAGGTGGCACCATCAAATGGTTGCACTCTCAGGCTGAGTACAAAGGAGAAAGCGACTGACTTCTCATGTCTCTCTGTTTCCAGAGGGCCTCTGCACGCAGCGTGACAGCTGCTTCACGCTCCTGCTGTCGAGAGGCACTGTGCTTGGAACTGTGAGCTGGAGCAATCCCTCCCCCCCTTGGGTTGTTTCTGTTGGGTGTTTTCTTGTGCCCAGCGCACACAGCCTGCGACCATGACTGGTTAACTCTCTGGAGAGGGCGCTTACCTCTACCATTTGCCCATGTCTGTGGTAAGCACACAGCCAGTTTCAAGACCCCGAAAGATGTCACCGAGTGCAGATTGGGAAGGTATAGGTACCCCCACCACCACCACCAGAGCAACATAGGGCGGGTGTACTTAGCATTCATGGGTGGTGTCCCTGTTACTGTCACTGTTGAAGACTGAGAATGATTCGTGGATCTGTCAGGTGGAGGACACCAGTCAGAGTGTCCGCAAAGCAGGTAGAGGGTTTGCTGAACCCAGCCCTGCCCTCTGTGTCTGGGCTGGCCTCGGGCCTGACCCCATAATCACTGCCATCCGGAATGAAGGAAGAAGCTCAGAGAGGCCAAGGCCCTCTGCTTCCAGGACTGATCTCCGGGAGGAGAAAGGAAGCAAGATGGCCGGCAGGTGGCAAAGGAGGAAGGATTTTGGGAAAGTTCTCTGTGTTCTGGAAGATTCTGGGGGAGCAAAAGGCTGATAGAAGCTGAGGCAGCTGGGCTAGCGGGGCTGGGTACTACTGGGGGCCCATTGACACTTCCGCCAGGCTGCCCCTACAGAGGCAAGCAGCAAGGGGTAGCTGTTTGTGAAGGCAGGCTTGCAGAGGTCTGTGTAGGGGAAGTCGCAGCGTCAGTCTCTGAGGCACGCATGGGAGATGCTGGTGTCTATAAGTAACTCAGTAATCTCTCCCGCTCAGAGCCTCAGGCTGACTACCTGGCAGGACAGTGTTGCACTGTGGTCTGCAGAGAGGAAAGGGATACAGAGGAAGCACTCGACAAGTGATAGCTTCAGTTTCCTCGAGCTGCCTTAAGGACACTAGGCCCTCGGTGAGTGAGGATCTTCTTGAGGGTGCGTGGCCAGCACTCTGTGACGATTTTTGATCCATTTCACATGTCTCTTTGTAAACAACAGCTGCCCCATGACATTCATTCCAGGTCCTCCTTTAGCCCCAGGGTGAGGTGTTGACAAAGGCCCTTGGCTGGCCCCTCCTGGGAAGACTGGGTGTGTTCCCAGTTAAGGCTAGGACTGCCTCCCCTATTGCCTCCCCAGCAAGCTAGAAAGCCGTGCAGCGAACGTGGGCCGCGGCCTTGGCTGCCTAGGGCTCTGTAGACTCTGGCTCAGAGCAGCTGGGACAAAGCCCCAGTGTGTGGAGCTCACCCTCCTGTCTGCTGTGTGAACCTGCCGACCCGGCCCGCCCCAGCCCACGGAGGGCTGGAGCCTCTGTTCTGCCTGTTATTGTTCCCACAGCGTGAGGGAGGTCACCCAGGGTGATGCTGCCCAGAGGTGGCCTTTGTGGGTGCAGGTGGTGAGTGAGTGCTGGTTGGAGGGGACCGGTTGTTCTTTATCCCAGCCAGGGTCCTGGTGGGAGCCGGTGGGCTCTCTGAGGCTGGTGAGTAGGGTTGGCAGGAGGCCACCAGAGCTGTGGTGAGCTGCAGGCTGGGAACCAGGTCCCAGGTCCCAGGCTTCATTTCCAAGTTGGGAGTAGGTGCGCTGCCTACCTGGCAGCAGGGGTGGACAATGTTCATGTGAGGCGAGTAAATATTTGTGGAGAGCCCACGATGGGCTCCAGCAAGGCTGTAACTATGTTGGCTTGGGTGGCGCTTGTCTCCCGAGGCCTCTCTCAAGATCTTAGTGCTCCTTGCTGGCTTCCCAGCCTTTATAAGCCTTTATAAGCTTGAGAGCCAATACAACCTGGCCTCTGGAGTCTCTCTCCTTCCTGCCCTCTTCTTACCTTTCTCTTCCTCCATCTTCCCTTCCTCTCCTTCCAACTCTCCCTCTGTTCATTTATTTATTCCCCTCCAACTCCCTCTGTCCCTCCTCCCCCCCTCATTATTCTCACTCGCCAAGCAAGAACCAAGGTAAATCATTCCCCAGTGCAGTCATCAGAATGTTTGACATTTACCAGCCCACAACAGACCTGGAGACTAGGCTCACACACCTACTGCTGTATTGAGGACGTGCCTGCGAGGTCCTGTGAGGCAAAGGTTGCTTACTGGTGGGCAACCATAGTTTCAAAAAGAGACCCCCTCAGCCTCAGCCAGTTCCCCAGAGACCTCCGAAGTCCACCCCGCTCTTCCTAGGTTGTCATGGCTTTGAGTAAGGCTTTTGTGTACCTGGACGGGTGGACGGCTGAGGTTTTATGACACCCACCCTCCCCCACCTCAGAGCTGAGACACCCCCCTCCCTGTGCAGTGTAGCATCTCACATGGGTTAGGTGGTGTAACAGGTAGAGATGGGAAGGGTTCGCCCAGAAGCACAACGTGGAGAGGACTCCAAAGCGGCTACTGGACAGCCCCACATTCAGGATCTGCAGGAAGCTATGATTTGAGCCCAGTCCTGCAGATTCTCAGATGCACTTCTCTTATCCCTTTATCATTCAAGGTCAAAAATCTTCACGCGCGCAGAGCTCCTGTGGGGAGGAAGACCTTTTAGGGGTCACCCCAACCAGATCCTTTACTTCTGGGCCGGGAGGAGCCGTGGTTCCTGGATGTGACACGGTTTCTTGATAACCACAGAGGGATGGCATTCAGTCCGGGCCCAGCGTTCCAGCTGCGACCTTGTGGAGGCTCAATGCCCGAAACTCGGTCAGAGGAATTGGGGGTTCCTTAGCTTGCAGGCCCGGATGTGTCCTTCCTCGGTGGTCCCTTGGACTTTAGGATGTACAGAAAGACAGAGGGATAGTGTAGCAGTGCCTGCCTGCTTCCCACTGTGGGGATACACCAAGGCCAGGACGGGTCATCTTAGTTGGGGAACCTGCAAAGGGTACCTTGTTGGTTTTGACTGGTAAAAACCTTTGATTCGGGCAGCTTGTCCGCCAGACCCCAACACCTGCCTGCGATGTGATAACCTCTCCAGCACCCTTGTTCCAGCGCCAACCCTGGTTCCCAGGAAAGAGTATGAAGAAGCCTGTAGAGCATTTCTCCATGAGTAACAGGAATTTTAAATCGTACCATCTGTGTCCATTGCAGCAACATATCGTGGAAAGCTAAGTTCTCTTAAAGGAGTCACCTCCACTTCCTGCTGTTAACTGAGGACCTGAGTGAGTCTTTCAGGCATTGTCTCTCAACCTGCCCTTTGGACCATCCCTGAACCATTAAGCCAAGAATAGAATACATCCGCTTTAACTAGAGCAGTGGTTTTCTACCTTTCTAATGCTAGGAACCTTTACTACAGGCCCTCATGTTGCATTGAAACCCCAACCCTAAAATTACTTTGTTGCTGCTTTGTAACTGTGATTGTGCTACTGTTACGAATCGTAGTATAAATATCTGGCATGCAGGATATCTGATCTGTGACCTTCCAAGGGGTGGAGACCCAGAGGTTGAGAACTGATCTAAACAGAGCCTTAAAGGCTACAAAGCAAACATGGTTTGGGGGGCTTATAACAGGGCAAGATGCACTTTCAGATGGTCTAACGGGTCCACGGCATGTATGTCTGTTGAGACAACTGCTGGCAGCCATCTTGGAACAGCTGGTCACATATTGGGCTGAGCGCTTTGACTGCTAAGACCCTTAGCTGGGTCACTGTAGGTTGAGGGGCTGGCCTGTCCCTGAGGTCATGATCTGTGTAGCTTTACAAGCGTCACTGTGTATCTTTTCTGAGATGGCCAAGGCCATCTCCTGACTATGCACGAGCTGCTGGAGAGCTGTCTCCCCGCTAACCAAGGCTGAATGAACCTCGAAACTTATACCCTGAGAAATCTCATAGACATTGTTTCCATGGATTCATCCCCAGCTTGTTCGTCTGCTTCTGGGTTTAAAGGAAACAAAGGCTCAGAGAAGTGAAGCGGTTGTCCCGAGGCCACACAGCTGATTACTCTGTGATGGAGCTAGAAGGCCACCATGGTTGGCCACCAGGATTCTAAGTCCTCTTCCTCACTAGGAAGGGCACAGGACAAGTTCACCGCTAACAGCCAGGCACCCTCTAAACCACCACTCCTCCCCATTCCCATCTACAAATCTGTGTTAGTCTTAACAGCAACCAATGGCCTTGGTTTTCTTTCTCGTCTGTAGCTGTGATTCAGACAGCCGCTGAGTGAGAAAGTGATTTTTAGGGGCCAGTATTGGGGAACATGCAAACTTTCAAACTTCTGGTTTGTTCCCCGGAAGGTGATAAACAGTCTCTCCCCAGACTAGGGGCTGCAGACTTTTTGAGTGCCTTGCATTTTTGGTGACAGTTTTGCAAATTGCGGGTAAAGAACCTAAATGTCTAATTAAGCCCCGAAGATGCACAGGAGTTTGAAGCGAATGATTGATGTTCACGGAGGTGCGGCTGTGTGACGGAGGCCGCCTGACAGGGACTGCGAAACCCGCGCGGCGGTGATGGCTTGTTGTGATCCGCGTTGTCATTTTTTCATTACTGATTAAAATTAAAAATCTGCTTGGCAAATCCATTGTAAAAATTCCCTTCATGAGCATCGACGGGTACAAATTATTTTGTCAATCGTCTGGCAATCAAAATGGGGCTGGAGACGATTTCTAGCCCACACTTTTCTATCCCCCTCTCCCTCACACCGCTGACTTTTCATCACAAAGTTTTAAAAAGCGTAGGTAGCAGTCTTGGCAGCGCTTGAAAAAAAAATCAAAAGATTCATCTGTATTTTTTTTTTTAATGAAATGTTCTGTTTGTGTGCGCCCCCTTCAGCCCCCCGCCGAGAGCGGAGGGGAAGGTTCTCGGAGGGAGAGCCAGTCTGTGCTCTGTAATTGTCTAATGCCGTGTAATGACAGGTGGATAACGGTAATAAAAGCCTTTATTAGGATAAAAATCTGTTTTGAGAATGGAAGCGTAAATTGTCTAAAACTGCAAAGCAGAAAAGAAGTCTTGCTAGCCGGCAAACCAAGTGGAAGATATTCACCCGCTCTCCACTGAGATGGCTTTCTGTTGGGTGCTCACGTGTCACGTGAAAGACGAGGGGGTGGGGCGGGGCAAGGTGAGGGAGAACCAGCGCGTGGGCGGGAGCTCTGCATTAGGTCCTGGGAGTTAGTGGTCCTGGGCTCCAGTCTTAGCATCCGACTGTGTGACTGTGAACCAGTCACACGCCCTCTCTGGTGCCAATTTTCTCTTTAACAAGTGAGATGATTGATGGCTCAGCCAGTCCGAACATCCAGTGCGCTCCGTGTTCATTTGCCCAAAGCCTGAGAGTCAGCGAGGGCCCCCCAAATCATTTTTTAAATGTAGAGCATGAGATAGACAAGAAATCAACCCTGGGTTTGGAGCTCAAAGCTCTGGGAAGAATCCCAGACAGTATGAACGAACCGTGTATCTTAAGAAATGTACCCATATAGCTGAGCTCCCGTCCCCCAATCTGTGCTCAGGGCCCCATGAGCTATCACTTGAAGATCACTTGGCGGTGAAGTGCCTGCCCTTGATCCTGTCCCGACTTCAGGGGGGCTGGGGGGAGTCACAGGCAGGGGTTCAAGAAACCTTTGCTGGCCTTTGAGAAAGAAAGGCTCCTGTTAGTCAGAGCAGTGCCATCTATAACCCTGGTTCATAGGGCCCTGACGCCTGAGGCTTTCAAGTCTAAGACCCAACTCAGCCAAAATGAATATTTCTAATGAAAGAAAAGAAGAAGGATTCTTTGTCCACACATTGCTGTCCAGATCCCTGAACCCCAAAGTTCTACAGAGGGCTTCAGCATGCTCCCAGGCCTCACATCATTGAAAATGGGGCGTCTTAAAGAGGCAGTGCGTGGGCCTGAGGGCCCAGCAGCACCCAGGTCTGATACTGTAAGCACCACACTGAACTTTCAGGAAGACCCCAGTCTCTGAGGAGATGCAAGGCTCTGGGACACAGGGACAGGTGGAGCCGTGAAGGTGACTTCCGGTAACTTCTTTGAACTCTAACTTAGACCTGGACAGTACTTCTCTCTGTTTCCAGATGTTTGCCTATAGTGTGTATACTTCATTTCTCCAGCTTTTGTTTTGTCTTTGCAGAACGTGAAGGCTTCCAGTCTTCTGAAGACGGGCGAGCGTGGGGTGTACTTGTTAAAGTCTGACTGAGTGACAGGGTCAGCCTACTGCGAGGCAGCCTATCCTTTCAGTCCAACGGCCCAGCTGCTTTGTTCATCCTCACGCAGCACAGAGAGGGAGCCTGAAACCTCCGAAATCTGAAGGGTTACTGTCCAGCCTACTTCTCTTTCTGACCAAGCTGAAATATCTCTCTTCCATATCACAGTGGGCACAGAAGTCTGGTGCAGAGAATAGGGCTACAAAAAAATGCAAACACATCTGTACTCTCCTGGGTCTGCCGCGGCTTAGCAGGAGCAGGGCTCCCGAGAATCAAGGCCAGAAATGTGAATCTCAAAACAAAACAAAACAAATAAAACAAAACAAACAAAAAAGCCTCAAAAACAAACAACAAAACAACAATAAAAAAAACACCAAAAACCTGAAACAAACCAAAAAAACAAAAACAAAAACAAACAAACAAAAAAACCAAAAAAACAACCAAACAAAAACTAAAGCAAAACTCTTTGTGATTGGACAATTTTTTTCTGGAAAGGGGGCTGGTCCATCCTATTCTGTAGGGTAGTTTTCCCCACACCTATGTTTTGTGGATAATCTGTTAATGTGCCAAACCGCAGCTGGAAAAGATGGCACCCTCCCCGCGCATGCGGTGTGAGCACCACCCACGGTGCTGGAGGAGTCCTGCCGGGCTCTCTTCTTCACTGTGGGACAGGTGGGGGAAGAGTTCTCGGAGACTTGTGTCCATTTGCATGTCCGCCCACTTTCCTTCTGGACCCATTGCTGCACTGTATTTAGTTAAGCTAATGTTCCCCAAGAGCGAGCGAGCACTCTCAAGGACCTTGGGCTGTGTACTGGTGGGGGTCTGGGAAGGAAGCGGAAGTAGCCCACTCCCTAGAGGCGCAGCCCCGCCCCCGCCCCGCCCCCACCCCTGTCCCCTGCTGGAGGGGAAACAAAGGTGGACCAGAGGGGCTGGGAGAGAGATATTGACAACAGGTTGTAAGCTCCATCCTCTTAGAATCTTTCAATTAAAAACCCAGCGACTCTAATTGATGTGGATGTGGAATGATCTAAGGCCTGGGTGAGTCGACAGTTGCCAATTGCACTCCTACATCAGTGGCAGACATGACCAATCAGTCACAGACAACACCCTTTCTGCTTGAGCTCGAGGCCACCATCACCATCTGTTGGAGCTGGCACAGGGCGGCAAACCCAGAGGCTAATTGCGGCGTGGTCCCCGGGGAGGAGGAAGTCAGGAGAGAAGCTTGCTGGGAACTCTCTGGAGGAGACTAGTCATTGCGGGGAGATAGGCGTGCTAGTTACCTGTAACTCAGGATGAGTTTAAGACAGCACACATTGGGCTGAGGGCTTACCTTTTGCTGGGCCGGTAGCTATGGCTGGCAGTATAACCTGATCTCACAGCAGCTAGAATGTGGGAGAAACAATATGGTCTGGTGAAAGGCTTGGAAGAATGAGTGGGGAGAGAAAGATCACCCATGGAGAGGACCCAGACGGCTTCCCCAAGTTGCTGGCCTGCAACCTGGGTCTCGATGGAGCCAAAGAAGACCGTGAAGTGGTTTCGTTGGCTGTGAAGGTCACCTGATTCCTGTTTCTCTCCCCTCCATCCTCCAGGTCTATATCTGCAAGGTGGGGACCATGCCAAGGACCCTTCATCAGATCAATTAAGACAGATGTTGGAATCACGCCTGGAAACAAGAGTTTTACACGAACGGCCGTTATCAATATTCATTCATTCATTAGCTCGTTTAAAGGATTTTAGTCAAGTGCCCACTGCATATCGGGCCCCAGGGAAACCCTGGGATAAGGAAGCCAATGGAGGTATGACACTCTTCCTTCTAAGAAGTCTGCACTGTGAGGTTTGTAGGTGTGTTCATGTCACTTCCAACTGGGTTTAGAAGTCAAATAACGGATATAACACGGGGCTTCTGTCTTCAGGCGACATCTCTGCTTTCTTGGAGTCCCTGGTCCCCACCGCTATGAGCCAGTTTGCTCTGTGCGGTGAGAAGACAAGAGTGACAACTCAGCCTGGAGCTTCCCAGACTCCTGTGTGGAATGGACTCTGAACATGGCTGAAGTTCCAGATTCCCAAGTGGAGTAGACATGTTTGCACGAGGCTGAAGTCCCAGGCTCCCTGCTTAACTGCAGAGTTTCCCACCACAGAAGTCCACTGGATCCCCTCTGGAGAGCTTACTGGGATCCCTCTGTGCATTCTAGACCTAGGGCTTGCCAATGCGTCTGCCCTAAGGTCACCCAGCACATACGTGACAGGGCTGCCACAGCTCCAGGGAGTCTGATGGATAAGCTCTCCTTCCAGTCCTACCACACTGAGACCGTGAACACTTCTCACAGATCGCAATGGGCTTAGCTCTGTCTACCTGGGGCCAGTAGCCACATGGCTATGGTCGAAGAAACCTGCTGACCCTCGGTTTGTCATCTTCAGGGTGCAGCAGAGGTAAGCAGTGGCAGCTGGCAGGAGTCTATTACTGCCTGTGACACGGTCGGTCATAGGCAACCTTCCACTGGGTGCCTCAGCCTTCAGGGAGAGGCCCTGGGCTGTTTTGTAATCCACCCTCAAGCTGCCACACCAGGCCCTGATCACACATTGTCCTGAAACGCTCTCAGTCTCTGTCGTCGATGCTGATACATACTTGTCGTGGGCGGTGTTCCCACTATCAGGCATTTGGTGGAATCATAAAAACCCGTTCCCACCCTGCCTAATACATTTTCATGTCTCTTCCCTGACAGGCCTGGGCGTGTTGGATCTGGGAAGGGGCTCTCAGTCTTTGAGCCAATACTTCGAGGTCGCTTGAGAAGGGTTGGTTGGTGAAGGACTGTCCAGGCAGGAGGCCGAGGTCTCTGAGGTTATCTTTGCTGTGACAAATATGAAGGGAAGGATAAGGCCAAGGTGTTTCCACCATGTGGACCTACTGTTCTTCCTGCAGCTCCTAGGTCCCTAAGGCTGTTGCATAGTAAGTGTTCATGCTTGCTCTGCTCGGGACCATGTGCTTATGGCTGATATCCATGAGCCTCATTTAAAATAAAACACAAAAATAGGTGTTGGGGATTTAGCTCAGTGGTAGAGCGCTTGCCTAGCGAGCGCAAGGCCCTGGGTTCGGTCCCCAGCTCCGAAAAAAAGAAAAAAAAACACGAATAATAAAAACATCCACCCATGCTGTTATATGATGGAATGGCACTGTGCAGGAAAACCTTTGTGCCCAAAACCTCCTTACAGTGTGTCTTGGTTAGGTTTTTATTGCTGTGAAGAGACAGCATGACCAAGGCAACTCTTGTAAAGTAATTCGTTTACTTGGCGCTGGCTTGCAAGTTTCAGAAGTTCGGTCTGTTATCATCATGGCAGGAAGCAGAGTGGAGGCAGACATGGTGCTGCGAAAGGAGCGGAGAGGTCTACATCTTGATCAGCAGACAGCAGAAGGGGACCGTGTCACTGGACATCACTGGAGACCTCAAAGCCCACCCCACAGTGACGCACTTCCTCTAACAAGGGCACACCTACTCCATCGAGGACATATCTCCTAACAGTGCCATTTCCTAAGAGCCAGGCCTTGAAACACATGAGTCTATGCGGGCCAGTCCTAGTCACACCACCAGATGGTGAGAAGCTGGGACAATGATGTCAAGGTGTCAGCAGGCACGTGTGGAGCCCACCTGTGGTCGGAGGCTTCCTTGTGTTGTAACATCTAAGAAGATCGTGGTAACTCTGGGTGGGGGCCTGGTGGGCTTGGCTAGGGATTATTAGCTTATCTTTGCCTACAGAAACCAAGGTCTTGGGAGAGGATGCACAGCCCGATGAAGCTGAGGAAGTTTGTTTAATGGGCCCATGTTTTCTCCCTGCTTCACCCGCTTGAGTCAGGTTCAAAGCTTCCGAGAACATCCTGGAGTAGGTAGTCTGTTAAAATTGGGTAGGAGGAAGCTCGGGCTCTCCCTGAAATGTTGGTCCATTGGCAGCTCAGCTGGGTCCTCTAAGTCTGTGCGTCAGTTATGTGTACCTCAGATGTTGCTGGCGGCCCCTCCCTCAGTAGGTACAAGCACATCGGTCTGTGAACTGGACACATCAAACACACAGAGCGCTCAAACCTCAAGTTGGGCTTTTCGGCGGTGGCTTCTCTGGCAGGGAAAGCCATAATTTTTTTTCCAAGCCAAGTGGCGGATTGAGTGTACCAGCTACAACCTGCCATTAACCACTCCTGCTATTGGGAGCTGTGGTCTGTGAAGAGGCTCTGGGGGTGGGGTTCGGTGGGCGGTGGAGTCATGTGATCTGTTCTCTTCAGTTCTGAGCTCTTGCATCCATTTTAACGGCAGCTCCTCAGGACATAAGTGGGTAGGGAATGTCTCAGCGGTCTGGGGATGAAACCTTCTCACTCAGTAAACCACGCAGGTTCGCTGGGAGCCCACACAAGGCTTCTACAGTGGACCACATGTGTCTAGGGATTGAGCTCCTCCTTAGGGAGCAGTGCCAGGTCTCCTCATTCTCCAGCCAGCACTAGTTTCAGTGTTTCCAAGCTCTGCTTTTGGAAATGTAAGCCCAGCTATTTTCTACAATAATAGTTGTACGTGCAGATGGCTGGGCCCAGAGCTCTTCAGTGACTCTCGCTCGCTGTCTTCATGAATGTTTCTGCCCATCTCTAGAATTAACACTTTAGACAGAAGGCCCTCCCATGTCTAGTGGACAGATGAATGGATGAGAGGGTGGGTGGGTTGGTGTGTGGGTGAAGGAGTGGATGCATGGCTTGATGGATGGATGGGTGGGTGGGTGATGTCTTTGTTAGGGTTACAGTTGCTGTGGTGAAACACCATGATCCAAAGCAACTTGGGGAGAGGAGAGCTAATTTGACTCATGCTTCCACATTGTTGAGCATTACTGAAGGAAGTCAGGACAGGAACTCAAACATGGCAGGAATCTGGGGGCAGGAGCTGGTGCAGAGGCCACAGAGGGGTGCTGCTCACTGGCTTGCTCTCCCTGGCTTGCTCAGTCTGCTTTCTTATAGAACCCAAGATCACCACCCCAGGGACGGCACCACCCACAATGGGCTGAGCCCTCCCTCATCCATCACTAATTAAGAAAACACTCTGCAGCCTGACCGTATGGAGGCATTTTCTTAAGCGAGCTTCCCTGCTCTCAGGTGACTTTAGCTTGTGTTAAATTGATGTGAAGCTAGCCAGCACAGGTAGACAAGTTGAGGGTTGGGTGCTTGGGTATACGGATTCGTGAGTAGATGGATGAATGAGTGGGTAAATGAAATGTGTGTGTGTGTGTGTGTGTGTGTGTGTGTGTGTGTGTGTGTGTGTGTGATATGGGAGTGTGGGTATATAGTAGCTGTTTGGATGAGTGTATAAATGAGGGATGGGTGCATCAGTGGGTGGGTGGATGGGTGTGTGGGTGGATGAAGGGATTGGTCATTAAATGGGTAGATTAGGTGAGCAGGTGGATGGGGCTAACTGACAGATGGACAGATGGATACATGGATGGATAGATGGGCGGATGGATAAGTAAATGGATGGGTGGGTTGGTGGGTTGGTAGATGGTTGGGTGGGTGCATGGGTGGGTGGATCAACTAATGCTTGGAGGATTTAGCTCCGGTTGGGGTATGTTTTAACAGAACCACCACCCATTCTGTGTCCTGGTGAATGATACAAGTTCTTGTGCTTAACACCTGCTTCATCAAGACTTTGGACCTGCTTAGCCTTCATATAATGAGCTTCTCCGGGCCAGCATTTTGTCTTTCCACAATTGATGTTTGACATGAGGTCTAGAATAGCAGGTGTTGGTTTACACTCATTGAGAGGAGTCACTGGTGCCGATTCTACCGTTAAGGGAGGGATTCCGCCGTTCTCACTTTGGTCCCTGTGACCCATCTCAGGAGCTCCCCCCAGCTCCCCGCATTTAATGACCGTAGACTCCTGGGTGTGAGGAGATGATGCCAGAGATGTTTAGTGCTTGTAGAAGCACCGAGTCCCAGTGCAGATGAGGGTGTGGACGCTGACACATGAGATGTGTGTTCCTTCCGCTGTCAGAGGCTGGGAGCAGAGCCAGAGTCTGTGGACAGGGGTAGCATGTGCACTGTTTGGCCTGGGCAGGTTATCCTGATATAAACGCAATTCTAACTCCCAGTGCCTTGACACCACATGGGTTTGCTTCTTACTCATACAACATATCCAAAAGCACTAACTAGGCCAGGGGGGCAGCTCAGCTCTCTCAGACCAACAGTGTAGCCTCCAGTTGAAATGCCACAGACAGTCACAGGACAAATGTCATGCTGACTCTTTCAAGTTTCCACCGTGAAGTTCTTCCTATTTCATTGGCCAAGGACGTTGCATGGCAACACCCAACTGCAGAAGGCCCACCAAGGTGAATCCTTCCTTGTCATCAGGAGGAGAATGCAGGCACACTTCTAACAATGGCTACACTGTCTTTCTGAAATTCATAACTCTAGCGGGAGTTGTTCCCACCCTCTAAGTCTTGGTACCTTGAAGAGCCAAGGAGGGAGAATAATGAGTGTTTATCCAGCAGGCTAAGGGGAAGATTTAAAAATGGGTCAATATACTTAAAAAGCACCTCGTCACTGCTACTTCTTTGTAGGTCATTTGCTAACGGGTGAATGGATGAATACTGGGGAGAGAATGGTAAGAAAAGATCAGGGCTTGGGTGCAGCCTTCCTGGGGTTATTTTTATAGTGTGTGAAATGGTGGTCACACTAAACGGAGGGGGCTGAGGACTGTGATATGTACTTTGAAGGAATATGTGGTCCACTGGTTGTAAAACATGGTTCCATCCTCCCTTGCCCCCAAGCCTTTCATGACGTGCCCCTGCAGTTCCTCCTACTAAGAGCTGAGTGCCTCCCTCCACTTTTAGGATAGAGGATGGTTCATGCTTGCTTTGGCTGACGGTTTGTGGAGCCTGTAGTCTAGACTGCTATTGCTACTGTCATAGGCATGTGGTGGCTGTCCATGTGTCTCTACTGTGTCACACGGAACACAGCAGAACCATGCTGGCTGACCCACCACCCACTAGTCAATCCCAGGTCACCCCTCTGGGTGACGGTGGACACAGTAGATGGTGCTGCTGAGTTGAGCCCGGTTCTAACGATCGATCAGAGTGAGTGTTCATCATATGTGGTATCGTGTTACCTTTGGGAGTTGTCTTAGTCAATTTTCTATTGCCTGATGAGGCATCTCGGACCAAGGTAACAAATACAAGGAAGGGTTTATTTGAGCTTATAGGTCCAGAGAGATAAGAGTCCATCTAGGTAGGGAATTAGCAGGCATGGCAGCAAGAAGAGAAGGCAAGAGCTCACACCCCGAATTGCAGGCAGGAAACAGAGAGAATGAATTCAAAATGGCGAGCCTTTTAAATCTCAAGCCCACCTCCAGTGACACACTTCTTCCAACAAGGCTGCATCTTCTAAGCTTTCCTAAACAGTGTCACCAACTAGAGATCAAATATTCAAATGCCCGAGACATTGGAGGTCTCTCTTTCAAACTGTCACAGCGGTTCTTTGTTATTTATGTAGCATTATGGTGGCAATCTGTGACTGAGACAAGGAGGTGTGTACTCCTAGGACAACATTGAAGTAGAGAGACAGATATGTGGGAAGCCAGGCAGACTTCTGAGAAAAGGAGGTCTGACCCATGACCTAGTAGTGGAGTGCTATTCACTGGGTCAAAGGTGCCAGAGGAGGAACAGTATGGGTACAGGTGAGCGGTAGAGGGACAAATACAGTCCTTTACCGTGGGAGTCCAGGGTGGCAAAGGCAGGGCTGTTGGGTTTCCTCTTGATGCCATAAGTAAATCTCATTTCTTGAGAACTCTACATTTTACTTCACTAGAGACATAGAAGTGACGCGGTGCTCTGAATCACGTTTGTGTTAGATGGGGCTCGAGGAATTCTGCTTTTGGGGAGGTGGTGAGGAGAAATAATTGGTTGACCCTGGGGAAGGGCTGAATGTTGTCTGTTTCAGCCTGGTCTTTCTTGGTTGGAAAGCAGAGGCTTGGAGAGGAACTGAGGCCGGCTGGCCTGGGGACGGAGGGTAGGGGTTGGGGATGGGGTTGGGTTTGAGGAGGGCAGTATACGTGCATGGCCTCATGTTGCTTTCTTCTGACATACTCCATGGTAGGCTGCAGTGAGTTTCAGAGGCATTTTTGACCAGATGAACAGTTTCGAAGATGTGGCCCCTGCAGTCACAGACAATACTGTCCTAGATGGAGGGGTAGGAGTCACTCAAACACCTAGTATACTGGGGACTATGGGAAGGGCGGGGCACACTCATCGGTCTCTTTAATCCTCTCAGCAACTCTACGGGATGGATGTTTATTTTAATACACACACACACCGACACACAGACACACACATACAACCACACACTCACAGACACACACACTCACACATACTCACACACACCAACACACACATATTCACACACACACAGATATACCCACAGATACACACACACTCATACACACTCATACACACTCATACACACATACACTCATACACACATACACTCATACATACTCGCACACACAGACACACACATACTCACACAACACTCATACACTCACACACAGGCACACTCACACACACATTCACACACACAGACACACACACTCATACACATACAGACACATCCACACACAGACACAAACACTCTCACACACACAGACACACACATTCACACATAGACACACACAGACACACACACTTACACACACAGACACACAGACACACACATACAGACACACACACAGACACACATACTCACACACACAGACACACACACTCACACACACAGACACACACACTCACACATAGACACACACAGACACACTACACACAGACACACACACACACACACACTCACACACACACTCACACACACACACACACACACACACACACACACACACACACAGACACACACACACACACACACAGACACACACACATAGACACACACACTCACACAGATACACACATACACACAGACACACCCACACACACACACACACACACACACACACTCACACACACACACACACACACACACACACACACAGATACACTCACACACACAGACACACACACACTCACACAGATACACTCACACACATACACACACAGACACACACACAGACACACACACAGACACACACACACACAGACAAACACACACACACACACACACACGGTATACAAAGGGATGGATTCAGAGGCACAGGTCGCCTACATTAATGTAAATGACGAGTTCCAAGGCTGCTCCCAGCTTCAAAGTCCAACTTGACTTTATCCCACCCTGGTGCCTCTCCAGACCTCATCCTTCCGATGGACTTGTCTGAGGTTTTGCCGATACCAAGAAGGGAAACAGAACCAATCTTCGTTATTGTTACTGATGGTTAACCGTCATCTTCCCTTTAGGGGAGCTCACTATCATAAGCAGACTGATCCCCAATCCTTCTTCCCCACTGAGGCTCAGCCTATGCCGTGGGCAACCAGGCAGAAGGTGGCCATTACAGAAAATCCTGAAGTTTATTTCAGGTGACTTCCGATGCCTCACAGCTCAGGAATCATGTAATTCCCTGAGCATCATGGCTGGCCTGTCCCTATCCACTCTCCCTGCTGGAGGTCAAGATAATGTCACTCAGGGGGAAGCCCACAGTGAGCCGTTGACAGCAGCGGGTTTTCGGCTAAGCTGAAATCGAGGTATTTTCTGTTTCTGGCCCTGACTTATCCAACTAAAGTCAGCTCAGCTAAACCCGGCTGAGCTTAATTCTCCTCAACCGAGTCCAGTTCAACTCTACTCCAGCTCAGCTCAACACACCCTCTCCTTGGTTCTACCCAGTTTGGCTTAATTCAGCCCAACTCAGCTGTAGACCCCCTGCACCTGACTGAGCTCAACACAGAATTATTTCACAATTCCAGAGGCGTTTGTTGGGCCCCGAAGGTTGATCCTCTGTAGTTTGCTTCCCTTAGGAACTCATAGTTGGTTACTGACGTGTAGCATTTGGTGAGAAGAGCATAAATGCCATAAGCAGTACACAAGGCTGTGGACGTTCAGTGGAAGGAGTCGCCTGTCTCTCCTCACTGGGGGTTTTCAGAAGCGTCATTTCAATTACTATTGCTTCCAGCTGTAATCCATCTGCTCCAGTGCGATTCAGATCCTCCTTCCGCTCCCTGAGCGTGCAGAGAGCAGAGGCTGGCAGAGGTTAGAAGGGAGCAAGTGCTTAGGAGAAAGCAGAAGCCTCACGGTGTACAGTGAGGAGGAGTGCCAGCTGAGCACGGGTCTTCAAGCTCACACAGGTGTCATGCCACATGGAAGGGATTTAACTGCATCAGAAACTGGTGGTCCCTTAAATCATACATTCATTCATTCATTCATTCATTCATTCATTCATTCATTCATTCATTCACCCATGGGTTCCTGTATGCGCATGCATATGTGTGTAGGTCAGAAGGCCTATTTTCAGGAGTCTGTTCTCTCCCTCTCCCGTATGGATTCTGAGCTCAGGTCAACAGGTCATGGCCTGATTTTTGCAGGTCTCTTCATCTAGGACCTCAAGGTCCTTCCCTTGGGAAGTAGCGTTCATCATGTTCCTCTAGTAAGCTTTAAAATTGAAATGGAGGTAAACGCTTGAGGAAATACTTGCAAATGTAAGAACAATATTGAGATTATGGTAACACCCATGGACACATAGCCTGGAATACATAATGTTTGGCCAAAGTGGTGGTTTATTTTGAGAACAAACTCTTCGACAATTACACCTTTGTTCCACTAGCCCCCTCTCCAAACTCTTCTTCTTGCTTCCTGCCTGAAGCACTGTGGCAAGAGTTGTCTATGCCCCCTTCTGTACTTTTGCTAAGTATGAACAATGTCTACTTACACGTTTTAAACTCAAATATAGGTATAATACCGTGATGTGTACTATTTAGCCACATACTCTAATGAGCTTAACCCATTTATACTTATTGTGATTCTTTTTTTTTTTTTTTTTTTTCCAGAGCTGAGAACCGAACCCAGGGCCTTGCGCTTACTAGGCAAACGCTCTACCACTGAGCTAAATCCCCAGCCCCTACTTATTGTGATTCTTAGGGTTCCATTTTATTTTTCCTTTTAAAATAAAAAATTACATTTATCTTGGTGTGTGTGTGTGTGTGTGTGTGTGTGTGTGTGTGTGTGTGTGTGTGTGTGTGTGTTGGGCACCCATAGTCTATAATGTATGTGTGATGGTGTGGTGGTCAGAGGACTTTTGGGAGCCAGTTCTCCATCCAACATCTGGGTCCCAAGGATCAAAATTCAGATCTTCAGACTTAATGGAAAGTTGTCTTATAGGCCTTTTTATTTTGCTTTTGAAATGAAGTTACCACTTGGTACCTGTAGGGGATTAATTTTATGATCCTCTGGATGTAAAAAAAAAATAATAATCCAAGGATATTCATGCTCCTTACAAAATGATAGATAGTTGCCTCTAACTCCCCCATATTTTCCTGATACACTCTCACCTCCAGATGACAGGCAATACTGAGTCCAATGTAATTAGTGTATGCACAGTTGTCACCGCCGATTGTGATGACAAGAGAAGCATCTGCACGTGTTCAATGAAGGTGAAAAGGTTTTCACTGCTGTGACCAAGGCAGCTTTGTGAAGGACAGCATTGAAACGGGGCTGGCTTACGGGTTCTGAGGTTCAGAACATTGTCATCATGGCGGGGAGGATGGCAGCGCACAGGCAGGCATGGTGCTGGAAGAGCCCAGAGAGCTGTATCTTGATCCAAAGTCAGCAGCTGGAGACTGCCTTCCGCAGCAAGCCAGCAGGAAGGTCTCTCCACACTGGGCGGAGCTTCAGCATAGGACCTAAGAGCCCGCCCCCACAGTGACGCACTTCCTCCCACAAGGCAAGGCCACACCTCCTAGTAGTGTTATACCCTGTGGGCCAAGCATTCAAACGGGTGAGCCGATGGGGGCCAAACTTGTTCAAAACACTACACGTCTTTTACTCGTGCTTGTTTAAATCTGCAGGCACAGAACCTGTGGATGTACAGGCCAACTGTATGTGCCTAGTTATGCTTAAAATAAGTTTTAATAATTTTCACACCCCCACTACTCTCGCCCCCACCTCTCCTGCTGACCCCCTTTCCTCCCAGCAAGTTTCCCTACTGCTTATAGGACTTAAAACACTATTTTTAATGCAAGCAATTCTAATTAAACTCAATGGTTTAGGAAAAGAAAGAAGAAAGGAAAAAAAATTAAAAAATTTTTTAAAAAAAATTTTGTGTCTTATTACAAAGGTGGCAAGCCATGACCTGTGAGCTAAATCCAGACAGCTGCCTGCTTCTGTGAAGCTTGTGTTGTGGGAACTGTACCGCTTAGTTATTTACACATTCCTCTGGTGACATCCATACCACGAAGGCCACAGCAAGTAGCTTTGAAAGGGACTACGGGTTTCCAAGCTGAAAATGCTGGCTCTGTGCCCTGTGTGGAAAACATTTGCCAATCTTTGTCTATAGAATTGGTTTTATATCTTGTAGCTACCAGCTTTATTTATGTATATATAAATATATATATATATAAATATATATATATTCCGTATTTTTTAAAAAGCAATTGCTCTTAAATGGTTAGCTAACAATGAGAATGGGAGGCGAGGCCTATTCTTTATCAGCTTAACCCATTTATTTGTGAATTACCCTCTTTAATAAACCGTTGAACATTTCCGAGGCACTTCAGCTAACCTTTGCATCGACTCTTCTTTCTGTATTAATACTTTGTCTGTTTGTAGGCCCGCATTGCATCTTTAGCTCTGCCCTTCTGTCTGACTCCTTCTTTTTTAAAAACATCCTATTGGTTAGTAGAGACCACATGTTTAGGTATACGGTGGGATGACTTGTTACACACAAGCACTGCTTATTGATGACTGCACTCACAGCAATGATCACATCCTTCTCTACACACCCCAAATAGCAGCTCCTCAGAACTTAATAGTATGACTTAGAGTTGTATCCTTGACGGGCATCTCCCCCTTGACCCCCGGAGCATGGTTCTCTGCTCTGCTGAGTTTCGCTGTTTCATGGTTGAAGTTACACCTCATTTGCCTTTCCATGATCTGTGAACCTCACATTCTTTACATTCTAAGTGGTAGGATTTCCCCCCTTTTTACGACTGAGTAGTGCTCCCTTGTATCTATCTCATACTTTCTTTGCCTGTTCATCTGTCGATAGATGGTTCCATTCTTTGATGATTGTGAACAAGTCTACAAGACATGAGAGAGCTGATTATTACAAAGATATCAGCCTCATTCTCTTGGAGTATTTACCCGCTAGAGGCATTGCTGATAATATTTCTATTTGGAATCTGTCTTAGAAACTTCCATGCTGTTTTCCATAGTGTCTGTCTTAGTTAGGGTTTTACTACTATGAAGAGACGCCATGACCAAGGCAACTCTTATAAAGGACAATATTTAATTGGGGCTGGCTACAGGTTCAGAGGTTCAGTCTATTATTTTCAAGGCAGGAGCATGGCAGCATCTAGGCAGGCATGGTGCAGGAAGAGCTGAGAGTTCTACCTCTTCATCTGAAGGCTACTAGTGGAAGAATTACTTCCAGGCAGATAAGAGATAGTTCTCAAAGCCCAGCCCCACAGTGGCACACTTCCTCCAAGGCAATACCTACTCCAAAGAAGGCTATACCTCTAGATAGTTCCACTCCCTGGGCAAAGCATATTCAAACCATCACAGTGTCTCTACCCATTTCTGCTCCCTCGCTTTCTTGGTAGTAACCATTTCAAAGAGCATTACTTTTCCAGGGAGACATATCACACACACACACACACACACACACACACACACACACACACACACACACACACACACACACACTTTCAAGAAGATATATCTGTTTATCCCACATAACTAGTAACAGACAAAGGTAATGATCACATCACAGTTCAATTTAGTGAACCAGTGAGTTATAACTACTTGAGTATGGGGCTACTCATAGCAGCAAGGGTGATCCAAGGGCAGCCACATCACCAAAAGCTGATGGTTCCAGAGGTCTCAACTCATAGTGACCATTTCACTTGCTCCTCAGTTGTAGTTTAAAAAAAAACACAACATTATGGGAGTATTACCTCATGGCACAGGTGGCTACTCAACCTGTGATTGCCATGATACAGAAAGGAGCATGACTTTGCTTATGGGAATCCTTCTTTTTTCATTCTTCCTGCATTCCTTTCCACCCTTAATTGTCTCTAGGGTCACACTCTCTGCTTACTGAGTTCTAAAATGATACTCGAGGAAAATTTGAACCTCAATCCTCTTTGCAGAACTTGCAGGCAGCTGGGAAGGTAAAAGAGTATTCCCTCTTTAGCAGCTCTTACTGTTTATGTAAGGTGTGAATCTTGTAGGCTTTAGGGGCTTCCTGAGACTTATGAGTTGTTGATGTTGCTGGTTTATGATGGCTAGCAGTGCCAAGCACTTCTTTCTAATGTTTCTTACCTTCCTAATGTTATACATTTTTATCTAGTGAAAGTCCCTGTTGATACAATACATTCTTTCTATGTCTGAAAGGACGTCTTTCTTTGAGTTCTCTCTCAGGAACAGGGAGTTGGTGGAACCTTCTGGAAGCCTCCTGAAAAATTTGGCCTTCTCTTAGACTTGAAGCATGTCAGTCAGGGCTTGTCATTTCTCAGTGCTTCCTGTCTTTTCTCCCAGGTGAATTTTAAGCCTTTCCCTTCACTGTGAGCATTTGATCATCTCACTATATATTGTTCTGAGTTGCTCTAACATTTTTTTTTCAATCTTGAAAAATTGTCAGCTTTCGCCTCTCCACACATCTCTCATCCACTCCTCCTTGTTTTCTCTTTGCAGCTCAGATGCTGTGAGTCAAATTGGAGGGAATGGCTGAGAGTCAACTGTGTTTGACCTACAATAATTCAACCTAGCACATCAGAGCGGCTCCTCTTCATGTTGCAGATCTCAAATTCCTCTTTCATTTCTCCATTTGTTTAGTGTTTCCCTTTAGCCCACGCTATCCTCCAGTGGCCATGTCAGCGTTTGATATTTTTGCTTCAGTTTGTTTATCGTTCAGTTTGATAAATTCTCTGCTCTAATGATCGCACTGTCTCTTTCTTGAGCCTCTTCAGCACTTTTAGATGTACTTTTCTCTGCATCCCCCCCCCATACTTTTCCTGAGTGATTTGAAGTATGTGGATCTAGAAATTTCTCTCAGATCTTGCCTGTACTTGAGGTAAATGTATCAATTTTTTTTTTCGTGGGCATAAGTTGGTCTGGTGCTGCTTATATTTAAAAATGCTAAATACTGTCCCAAGATCTGATTGCTCCTGAGGAGCAGGTCCTTACATACACCAAGTGATGCTGAGTAAACCTTGCTCCCCAATTTAACAGGTCAATAAAAGTCTAGAGCCTGTGATTGGGCAAGAGAGGGAGAAAGGTGGGACTTGAGGATTGAGTGACAGGTCTCAGGGGAGATGAAAGGAGAGAACAGGGGAGACCAAGGGAGGAGGAAACCTCCATGAGAGGAGATGGACCATGAGCAAGGCCAGGAAAAACAGCAAGAAACAAGGGTCATTATGGCTGGGAAATAAGTTAGAATAGCTTGAAATCTGCCCAATCTAGGCTTATGGCTTTAAATGAAGTACCGGGATTGTGTGTCCTTTCTATGGGCTAGCAAGACTTTCAATTCCTGTTACATCTGGGTCTTTGGTTTTTATTTTTTTTTCCACTCATATGGACTGTGGTTTTCACTGTGTCATCTTCAGTGAGGAGCTCGCTCCAGAGCCTCGGTCTCCTGACTCCGACAGGTGGCCAGTCTAAGCAGGTTCGTTCTCCCCTTTGTTTGGATCCTACATGGTTTTGTTAGACCTGTATTGATTTCTTTTCTTTCTATAATTTTTATTTTATTTGTTAGCATTACTATTATTTTTTTTTGTTGTTGTTGTTGGTGGTGGTGGTGGTGTGTGTGTGTGTGTGTGTGTGTGTGTGTGTGTGTGTATGTGTATGCGATGTGTGTACATGTGGGGTTCAGGGGACAACTTCAGAGAGTGAAATCTCTTCCTCCACTACCATGATCCAGCATCTTTTATTTCTCCAAGCTGCACAGCTCTGGGATTATGTGATTTGGGGTAATTGTTTTGTCTCCCCCTCCCATCTCACCAAAGGCAGCTGGGGTCACAGACATGGACTCTGCATCTGGCTTTATGTGAGTCCTGGGCGTTGACTGTGGATGGTTGGGCAAGCGCCTTTTCCAGCTTAGCCATTTTACCATCTCTGTCCACACCAGCTTCGTTGTGTTCTCCTTGTGAGCTGGTAAAGTACCTTGCTGGGGCTCAGAGGCCCCACCTCCCCCTGGCCTGACATGAGCCAGACTCTCATTTCCTGTCCTGCCTTTTCGTTTCTAGAATCTTCCACGACCTTCTGGCAGTTGTTTGCTTTCTGCTCTTACCGTTTATTCTGGTTTGAGTTTTATTTCCATTTTGACTTGGGGCGGTGTCCTCCTTGTTTCGTGCATGGCTTTGCTGTTCAGCAGTTGGTTGTTATCGTACGTTCACTTCCTGTTATTGTGATAAAACGGCCTGACAAAAGCAGCGTAAGGGAGTGAAGGCTTTCTCAGCTCACAGTTCTAGGTTATGGTGCCGCACTACTGAAACCCAAGATGGCAGCAACCTGCAGCTGCAAGTCATATCCACAGTCGAGGGCAGAGGGCAGTTACATTTCCCTGTTCTTACCCCGCCCAGGATGCCCTGCCAAGGGAATGGCGGTGCCCATGTTCAAGGTACATCTTCCCACTCTAATGAACTCGATTAGAATAATCCCCTTCCCAGGCATGCCCACAGACCACTCAAATCTAGACGATCTCCCACTGAGGCTCATCCCCAGATGATTCTACACTGTGTCATATTGGCAAAGCCAACTGTCACGGTAGTCATAATATTAGTAGCCCTTGTACGCGTTGGGACTTGGGTACAGAAGGTGACCAGTCTTGGGGTCAGATCAGCCACCCCCCTATTGATTGGCCATCCGAGAGTCCAAGTTATCACGCTGGATATTGTTGTCCGCATGGCGGAAGATCCCTGAGAAAAGAAGACCTTGGGTGTGAACCTAACTCTGTCAACTTTAAAGTTCTCTTTTTAATGAGAGGAGTGAGCTCTCGGTGTTTCATTTCTAACAAAGTCATTTTCGAAGTTCTCTCTACGTATTGAAATTAGTGGGGAAGCTGCCTACACATGCTATTTTCTGCTTTCTCATCCCAGAAAAGGCGTGCCATGCATCTATCTATGTCCTCGATGTGACCTCTACACAGCTCTACAGTGAGCCCTTTTCTTCTCCCACTCTCTCGGTCCAACGAACCTATGCTCCCAGGACAGGTATTCCCGGCTTCTTCCTGCCTTGCTGTCTGTTGACTGAATCCGTGCTTGTCTCCAGCCTCTGAAGGTGGGTGTCTCAGTTCTCTTTATCTAGTTCACTGGTCCACCTCCAAGGCACATTCCCAAATTCATGTCCCTCTCCCCAACTCTGGTTATTCCATATTAACTCATCACCTTTTGTCTAGATGAAGAGAAATTCTAACTGGTCTCTTTGAGTTCCAGGCTATATGATTATTACCCTTTCCTCCACTAAGAAAGAGGGATCAGTGTCCAAATCAGAACCCGGAATTAATTCTCAGCTTAGAACCCATCTGTGGCTTCTGGTTGGACCACGGCCATTCTCTTCTGTACTCTTCAACCTCAGTTCAGACACCACCTTTCCAGGAAAGGACTCTCCTGGCTAAACCAGTACAAGCCCCACCATCTCCTTCCAAGCTATTGCACTGTTCTGTTCTTCGGGACCCTATCATCAAATAGGATGTGATTTATTTCTTGACTTGCTTGTGATCTGCACTCCCAGCATGAACACGACCTCTGCCAGGACAAGGGACTGGGTCTCTCCTCTTCTCTGTGGATTTCCCAGAGCTAAAGGTAGGAGCATCTTCTACGGTGGTTTCCTCACACTGTTTCTCAAAGGGACTGCCTGTGCCTTATGCATCAGTTACTTTTCTTGTTGCTCACTGTAGATTTTCCAGAGCTGAAGGTGGAGTATCCACTACCATGGGTTCCTCAGAGTTTTTCATTGTTTCTCGAAGGGACTGCTTGTGCTTTCTGCATCAGTTGCTTTTCTTGTTACTGTAACAAAGTATCCAACCAAACCAACTTAAAGGGGGAAGGGTTTCTTTTAGCTCACAGTTTGGAAGCGCACAGTTAAATCACCCCGGGTTAGTCTTGGTGGCAGGAGAGTGAGGCAGCTGCTCCCACTGCAACATAGTTATAAAGCAGGGAGAGGAAAAGTAGCACTCAGTATACTTGCTTCTTTTTATTCAGTCCAGGACCCCAGCCCACACCATTAACTCTGCCCACCATTAGGGTGTGTCTTCCCACATGAATTAACCAAATCTAGAAACGCCCCCTCAGACATGCCCAAGGGTTTATTTCCTAGGTGGTTCTGTTGTCAGGCTGAGAATCTCAGAATTACACTTTCTGTGTGTCACCTCTTTCATTTCCAACCACTCTGTCAAGCAGAGACCCCCGTGCTCATTACAGAGACGAGGCACACGAAGTCTCCAAAAGCTAGATTCCCAGGGGACCCTAAGCCAGGGAGAGGCAGAGCCAAGGGGAAGTTTCTCTTTGCTCCATTCACTGTGTTCATTTTCTCGTATCAGGTTACTCTCTGAGCACCGATTTGGAGTCTGGTGCTGAGGTCAAGGCGGAGCAGTTGTTGAGTCAAGATGTCAACAAAACCTTTGCATTAAGTCAGTGAAGGACTCCAGGGTTCCCAGAACCATAGCGCCGGATAGCAAACTTCCTTGCAAATGCCCACACAATGGCTGGCATTATGCAGGGACATTTAAAAAAAATCAACTCTGTTTTGGACTCTTTCGAACCATAAAAAAGCCAGTGTGAAACCACAGAACTTCTATGCTTCTTGTTCTCTTAAAACTAAAAAAGAAGAATTAAAAAAAAAAAAAGCGGAGGGGGAGGGCTGGGTTATTTGAACCGTATTTTGCAAACGCCAGCTCCTCTCGCTGGCTGCAGCAGCTGGTACCAAGTTGCAACTCACCACACATTTTCACAGGCCCAGCTATTAACCTCTGCAAACAGCTGCCTGCAGTGGAATCACTGACAGGGCTCCGAGCCTGGGCAAGACAAGGCTTTGCCACGATGCCTGCCGAACTCACAGATTTCCACCCGACCCTGGGGATCCAATCTGTCGTCTGGCTGAGCGTGCTCGCTTTCCCCTTAAAGAATTTTCTCATACTAACATTCATCTGGGAGCTGGGCCATGAGTTGGTGCTGGCCCAATGGGCACAGGGCACAGGGCACAGTGCTAGGCCATGTCAGGGGGGTTCTTCAGATGAAGCTGGACTTTGAATCTTGGCTTTAGTTACCGGTATTTGCTCTACATGACTTTGGGCAAGCCTCAGTTTCCTCATCAATATAGCGGGGGCTCTGAATCCTGCATGAGGACCACAAGAATTCGTGGACTCATTTGTTCCTGAGATCCATGTTTGGTTCCTGACTCCAGTTCCTGCCACCGGTGTAGTCTGACTTCAGCACTGGCCCCACTGGGTGATGGAGAAGCTTAAATGAGACATCGAGATCAAGGTCTTGGCTCCGAGCCGGGAGCTCGGGTCTCGATAAATATGCATCATTTTTGTGCTGCTCCTAATAACCAGTCCCCAGGATAGCTTGCCATCCCAGGCATGTCCTAAATGAGGATCATCAATTTCGTGAATGTGTTCTTAGGCCATCTGGCTAACCTGAAAAGTTTTCTAGTTGGTAATCACAATGAGGTGGTGTGTGTGTATATGTGTGTGTGTATGTGTGTGTATGTGTGTGTGTGTGTGTGTGTGTGTGTGTGTGTGTGAGAGAGAGAGAGAGAGAGAGAGAGAGAGAGAGAGAGAGAGGGGGGAGAGAGAGTCCTTCAGTGAAACTTAGAGAAATAAAGGAAGAGAGAGAGTAATCCTTTGTTGTGGGAACAAGTTTCAAAGGCGCAGTTCTGGACCAGGGATCTTTAGACCCCCGTGTTGTGCACGGGAGAGACAGTCACTTTTCAAGATTGCACGGCACTTCAACTCTGTCCAGAAATTCCTTTGGTAAATAATAATAATAGGAAATATCCTTTGGAAATAACAGAGGGGATTTGGCAAACGCCTCTCTCTTGGAGATCTCAAAGGCTTTTTACGTTAGTTTAGAGCTTTAGTGATTTTCTTAAAAGGGTTGGATTTTCTCGCCCTCGTCAGAGGGGCGTTTACAGGAACTTCGAGGTTCCAGGGCTAACTCGGCCCCTGGGGGTGGGGGTGTCTTTGTTCCACATCCCTGCTGTGCCAGTAAGGGAAACTGAGGCACGAGGAGGAGATGCTGAGTGAAGGAAAGGCAGGGCTGTGTGTGGGATAGGAATCAGGGACCAGCCTACCTGTCCCTACCGTGCAGCTTCCTCACTGCCAGGAGCCGTGCTGTGAGGAAGCCAGCTGCAGACAGACAAGACCAATGCCAACTCCTGCTTAGCCTCTTCGTATATTGCGTTCTTTCGCTTCAGTTTGATAGAGGGACAGGTGAACCATGGGAGGTTTGTGTGTTGGGAGGACCTTTTCCCTAGAGAAGCCATGGTCAAGGGAGGCAAAGGGTGTGTGCTCTAGAGCTGGGCTGGGCACTTAGTTGGCTATGGGACCTTATGCAATGCACCATTGTCACGTGGGGTTGGGCTCCTTCTGCCTCACCTTTGAAGACAATAATGACTGGGAGGGGCTTTGTGTCAGGAGCCCCAGCCTATGCCCACCCCTCTTCCATTTGGACTGTTACAATCTGTCCACGCCATCCTACTTTCCACTCATCGCCATGTTCAGTCATGTATTCACTCAACAAACATTGGAGCCCCATTGTGTTGCTAGGTGCTTGCCAGACACATAGTAGCCAGAACAACACGTGGGTCTCAACATCTTAAGCCTCCTCAATTAAAAACAGTAACAGTAACAAACCACCATTTGCCACCTCTGCAAACACTTGTGTCCCTGCTGGTGATGGGGGCTAGGCTGCAGAAACAAACAACCCCCTGTTTTGTGGTTGATGTCCAGCTCAACCACAAGGCTTGGTTTGCTACATGTCTAGTGCTGGGCAGGAGGATGTCTGTCTGGCCCTCAGAAACTCAAACTGACTCAGAGTGGCCTCAGTGTGGCCCTTCACGGTCACTGCAGCCACGGAAAGGGGATGGTAAGTGAGGGCTGGCCCTTTGAGCTTTCTCTACTCATGTAGCTCTTCCCCAGAAAGGTATATGTTGTACGGTTCCAGTTGACTTCTAAGAAGCTGAGGTTGTGGGTCTGGAGTGATGGTAAAGTGTCTGCCGTGCAAGCATCTGGACACGAGTTCAAGTCCCCTGCAGGCATATAAAAGCTATATGTGGTGGTATGTGTCTGACCCCCACCCCAAATGCTGAGGGACGGCAAGCGGAGATGTGCAGAATCTATAGAGTTCATGGACCAGTTTGCCCAGGTAAACTGATGAGCTCCCGGGTCAGTAAGAGAGATGCCTGACCTTCATATAAAATGAAGATTACCAGGGGCCTGCAGGAGAGTGGACAGATGGAGTAGCCTGAGTCTCCTCAGAATGGGAAGCTGGCCTCTGGCCCTGCTCTTTTGGTGAATACTCAAGCATGAGAGGCTGCACCTCTTCTGCCTCCCCTATGAGAAGGTAGGATCTTCCTCCATCTATCTGCAGGGCGTGGGTGGAGGAGGGTGCAGCCATGGGGTTAGTAGCGACTTCAGTGTCTGAGTTCTAGGGAGGGACCTTGATGCAGAGCCTCTGTCCTCTTCTGTCCTCCTCTGCTCTGAAATCCTGGCAGAAGTGTCTTCAAGGTTATGGTTATTACAGCAATTATTTTTCTAATTTCTTTTTTGAGCGAGACCCATTTTTTTTTTTTTTTCTTTTCAGAGCTGAGAAGGAGCGGTGTGAAGGGGGTTTAACAGTGGAGGGAAGCCATCATTTTTGGCACAAGAATCGTGACACTTTCAAAATGAGTAATTACGGGTGGGGTGTACCGGGGAGCAACTTGTACAGCAAACTCCCCCCACCCTGCTGTTTCCCTTCAGGCTGGCCGATTGATTTGAAATCCAGCCTTGGCTTTCTCCCATGCCTGTCAGCCTCCTGAAGGGGACCTCACAGGGCAGTCTCGCACTTGGAGGCCTGTGGCTTGTGCAAATCCCAACCTGCTTCCTAGGGATATGTCACAGACCTCCACCGAAGTCTAGGTGACAGAAACGTAACCTTTGCTCGATTGTCGATGGGAGTGGGAATTTGGGGGGGTGGTTCATGGCATGGCCCAGGGAATGGAAGGGAGGAGATGGGAAGGGAAAGGAAGTGCAGAGTTGCTGGTCAAACGACAACATTTCTATCCTACCTTCTAGGCTTGGTTTTGAGTGACCCAGCATGCTCTGCTTGGGGAAAGGGATCAGGTGACCACGGAACCTAGTCAGGAGAGGAGCTTCGTGGCCAGCCTTCTATGGGCCTGTCTCCTGTGTGTGTGTGTGTGTGTGTGTGTGTGTGTGTGTGTGTGTGTGTGTGTGTGTGTGTGCATGTGTGTGTATGTGTGTGCGCATGCATGCCTGTGTGGCTTGAGGAACGGAGAGACATAATTGTCTCCTTCCCAGATGCCTCTCCCAATGGACCAAAGGAATGGTAGAAGGACCTCCCTTTACCAAACGACCGGGCTCTGGTCTCCTCTCTTCCTCCTAGATAGCCGTGCTGTGTCCCCGAGCCCATTCCTTTGCCTTACACTCCCAGAAGGTTCCTTATGGGGGAAACGTGGGGGCCAGGGTCCACCCACCCTGAGACGTGGATAACTACTGCCCTGACATGTTGGTGACCTGGAGGCTTCAGTCAAGGGGAGATATTGTCTGTCCGTTTTTGTTGTTGTTGTTTTCAGTGAGGTTTTCAATCTGGAAAAGCTCATCTCACATGAACTTCACTGTGCCCTTTTTGTGGCCGGCTATGTCACCCAGCATGGTTTTTTCTCAGATTCGTCCCCATGCTGGCCTGTATTAGTAGAACTAGCTTCCTTTTAATGGCTGGACAGTATTCTTCTGTGTAGTAGGCCACATTTAGTTTGCCTATTCATCTACCAGTGGACGTTGGGTTTCTTCCAGCCCTAGGCCACTGGGATTCACAGTTACGAACATGGATGTGCAGGCGTCCGACTCAGACTCTACTTTATATCCTTTTAGGAGTCGGATTACTTTATTAGATGGCACATCTTTGAGAAAAAAACATTGAGGACCCAGTGCCCTTCAGAACAGTATTTTTAAAGCCCTTGATTCCGTGAGCAAGGACCCACACATCTAAGGAAGGAGATAAAGGGAGAGGAAGAGTCTACTTTAGAGGTTGGAGTGGCAGTCCTGACAGGCGGAAGGATGTATTTTGACTAGCAAGTCAAGCAGTCACAATCCAGATGCTGGGCGGGAGGCGGAGGGAGGGGCCCGGGGAACAAGGACTTTGCACCCGCCTGGATTCCAGGCTGGCTAGCAGCTCTGGCTGCTGGCTTGATGGCGATGGCAAATTGTCACTTTGGCGGAATTCAGGAACATCACTTATGTCATTAGGCAGCAATCTATAATTAACTCACTCAAGGCTGGGTGAAGGGCAGGGATCCTCTAGAGTGAGAAGGGGGTCCCACCAGCACCTTCCTGGAGGGGGGTGGGACTCAGGGACCTCCCTTCAGCCAGCAGCTGATACCTAATTAGTGGCCATTGTAGGCTTCCTGTGGTTTTTCCACCAGGAAGCCTAGGGCTGGCAGCTGGTGGCTGCAACAGCAGAAGTGACCAGCCTGAGTAAGAACACGAAAGGTACTTAGGAACACATGGGTACTTAGGAAGATGGGGATTCTTGGACGTCAGAGTCACTTTGATTTCTGGTCACACAGGTGTCCGCTGTCCAGTTTATCAGGTCCCCGAAAGAGCCACTCAAACTCCCCGGGGGCTTAAGTGACTTTGAGAGCGTCCTGAGGAGGGACACAGTGTGAAAGCCTCTGACCAAGGCTGTAGGCAGCCTGGCTTCCCAAGCCCTGGGCGGGTTGGCGTCTGACTGTCCCCTCTGGAATGTCTGGGCTGCAGCCGGGGCTTGCTCTAAATGAGAAACAGGCAGGAAGGGCTTAGGAGGCCTGGCAGGCTGTGGCCAGCTCCTCGTGCGCTCTGGGCAGGGCCATTTGGCATAGCATGGCCGGGAGGGCACACTGGCTGCTCAGGCAGCCCTCCTACAGGCATGGGAGGCTTGAGTGCCTTGCCAGCCTGGTCAGGCCAGTGCTTGCAGAGAAGAGGACAGTGCAAACATCGCCCTGGAGGCAGATGGAGCTGGCCTGTTCCCAGGAATGCCAGGAACTGAGCCACAGATTTTCGGCTCGCTCCTGTTGAGAACGAAGCCCTGCCACCTCCCAGGGTCACATCTCATCACACAGAGGCCAAGGCACGGGTCATATCTCCAAGCTTTCAACAGCTGTGGAGATTTGTGTGTTTGCGTGTGAGCATGTGTGCATATGTGTGCCCGTGTGAGCCTGTAGAGGCAGAGGTTGGTGCCCTGTGTCTTCCTCGGGTTTTCTTTACCCTCTTATTTTTTTAATTTTTAAGATCACATTTTATTTGTTTTCTATATGTGTGGCTGTATGTGAGGACACATGTATACCATGTCATGCATGTGGAAGTCAGAGGCAAGTTGAGGAAGTTGATTTTTTTCCCCCTTTCTACCATGTAGGCCCTGGGGTTTGATCTCAGGTACTCTGTTTGGCAGAAAGTGCTGTTACCCACTGAGTCATCTTGTTGGTCCTTCTCCACCTTATCTATCTATCTATCTATCTATCTATCTATCCATCCATCCATCTATCATCTATCTATCTATCTATCTATCTATCTATCTATCATCTATCTGTCTGTCTGTCTGTCTGTCTGTCTATCATCTATCTATCTATCTATCTATCTATCTATCTATCTATCTATCTATCTATCTATCTATCTATCTAAGAATCTAAGACAGGGTCTCTCACAGAACTGAAGCTCTCTGGTTTGGTGAGAATGACTGGCCAATGAGCTTAAAGGATTATCCATCCCCTCTTCCCAGTAAGGGCATTGCAGGTACACAGGGCAGACATGACTGGCTTTTTCCATGGGCGCTGCAAATCCAAACTCAGGTCCTGATGCTTGTGCAGTAAGCACTTTACAGTTGGGTTCTCTCCCTGTTCCTACTGCAGAGATAACAGAGGCTGACCCAATACCGTGGTTTTATATCCACTGGAACTTATTCCAGGGTGCAGGCCCACACCCAAGCTCTTACAGCAGACTCCTCTGCAAAGGAATGACCTAAGAAGCCATTGCTCTGTGCAAGAGCCCAGCAGCCCAGTGTTTCCCAGTTCTCTCCAGTCTGGATCCTCGTTCTTTTTCTTCTTCCCAGCTCCAGCATGGATTGCTGGAACCTCCCAAGAGCCAGGGTGTCTCTGTTCACGACACGACTCTGCACAGGTCTTCATTCCAGGGTCTCCGTCCTGGTCCTCCTTCCAGTCTAGCCAGGCTGTAGACTTGATAACTCACCAAGAAGTATAGGGAAGTATAGGGATCCCAGAAGTACAGGGAGCAGAGGCTCAAACAAAGACCTGGAAGCGCCTGCTGTACCCCTCAGTACCGCGAAAATGTGTTGGTGAAGCCTAGCTAGTGATTAGCTAGTGTGTACATCCGAGAAATTAGGGTTGGGTCCTGAAAGCAAAGGAACTCCATGTCTTTGATCTCACTTTCTCCACCTGCATATGATGGAGCACATAAAAGAGGATGTGGAAGGCAGACACAACATGGGGACCCTAAGCATGCTGGGATGCCTCCTGGGCATAGGTGTAGGAGGGGCGTGGCTAGGGGGAGAAGTGAGCTGGTACCAAGATGGGAATAGCGGGGCCTCCTGCAAGGTGAGCTTCATCCTTCCCTACTTCTGGAGTCTTTTCTCCTCTCTCCTTTCAGAAGGAGTCATGAGATCATGGTAGCTAATTGAACACTTGTGTTTAGCCTGTAGGACGGAGAAGCTGGGGTGGTCACAACACAGAAGCCTGTGGGGAGCACAGTGAGTGCCCACCCTCCCCGTTTCCTGTTCCCATCCTCTGGGGGGTGGGGGTGGGGGTGGGAACTGGACAAGTGTTCACTGGATCCACAGTTGCACCATCACAAATATCTTAGAGGTTACCCAGGATCAATTGATCATTGAGAAGAGTGGGTGTGTCTCTTAGGAGTCCTTCACTATGGCAAGTGTGGCCCCACATGGCTGATGACTTTCCTATGTCTGGAGACCATGGGGCCCAACTCGCTCCACG
This sequence comes from Rattus rattus, assembly GCF_011064425.1. Taxonomy (NCBI): domain Eukaryota; kingdom Metazoa; phylum Chordata; class Mammalia; order Rodentia; family Muridae; genus Rattus; species Rattus rattus. The sequence continues at coordinate 125,464,958 of NC_046160.1, read as the reverse complement.
GTCTTTTGTGAGTCCCACATCTTCAGATGCTCTGAGGCCAAACAGTCTCCATGATCATAAAGAGCCCTATGGATAATTGGGGTAGGATCCTGTCAGGCCATGGGGATCTCATGCTTATGCGGTAAACACTATTCACTGGGGCACCTTCCCAGCCTCATAATTATTAATTTTATTAATAGTTATTGCTAATTTCTTATTATGCCTACATCGATTAACCTTAGTGTATATATGCATATATACACACACCTATGGAGTAAAGCCCAGTTCCATGGCTTCTTTGTCTGTTGCTGTGACAAAGTATTCTTGAAAAGGCAACTTGGAGGAGAAAGGGTTTACTCTGACTCACAATACAAGATAAAGTCTACCACGGTGAGGAAGTCAAGGCAGCACAAACTTGGAACAGCTGATCACATGGACTCTACAAAGCAGAGAGTCCTGAATGCCTGCTGCCGCTCAGATCCACTTACACAGGTCAAAATCCCAGCCAGGGGATGGTGCCGCCCACAGTGGACGAGTCTTCCTACCTCAAGGACCCCTCTCACAGTTGGTTCTAGATTCTGTTAGGAATTAACATTTTCTATTACACATAGTTTTCAAGACTTGGGTCCCTGCAGTATGAGTCTCATAAATGGCATAGCCTTTGCATAAAAAACATGTCTTTTCATATTCCTCTAACTCTAAACTCTTAAGATCCAGTGTAAAGAAAAACCATTAAAGTGAGCAATGCAGCTTTGAATGAGAAATGCTCCCCATCAGCCCTTGCACATATCCCCACCAAGTGCTGCTGTTTGGGGGCGTTTAGGAGGTGCAGCTTTGCTGGAGGAAGTGTGTGACTGCGGGTGGGGCTGAGGTATACGGCCTTGCCCCATTTCCAGTTTGCTTTCTCTACTTCACGTCTATGTTTAAAAGTGTGAGTTCTCAGCTCCCTGTCACCATACTTGCTGCTTGCTGCCATGTTTCTCTGGCATAACTCACTCTTGTTCTCCTGGGACCATTGGCCACATTAAACCCTTTGTTCCATTACTTTTGGTCACAGTGTTTTTATCAGAGCGACAAAGAAGGAACAGGTGCCATCCCGTACTCTTCACGGACCAACGAGGACAAAGAATCTCAGACACGGTAAGTCAGATGCAGTTTTCTTTCCTCGAGTACTTTCCATCTGTAGAGTTGGTGAATTTGGAGCAGTGACTGTGTGCAGGGTTCTGTGTGATCTGTAGATTTGCATGTCTGCCCTGCAGGAACAGGACACGGGAGCTACATGATATGGAAGAGAGACACACATTAGAGACACTAGCCACCCTTTGTCTCTGAGGTATGGCATGGTTGGCAAACGCACTACCAACTATGAACTTTGTACTAGGCTCACGTCTTGTCTGAAGACCCATGTTTCACATGGGTCTGCATGTGTGCCCTCATAAGTTCCTGTATATGTGTGTGCGACTGCTTGTGTGTGTCTCTCTGTGTGTGTCTGTGTGTGCATGTGGAGGGATTCGGAGCACTTTTCTACTCCCAGGATGCTTTAGAGGCTTGCTTGATGGATTTGGTACCGCTAGGTTTAGGGCTCTGGGAGGAGAGTCAGCCCATGTACCGTCAACCATGACAGTTAATAAGCTCACGGTCCTGCAGGTAGTGAGGACAGGAGAAAGGGGAAGGAGCCTGCCATGCTGCTTTCCCAGAGCTGGTGCCATTTGGTGTCCAGTGAGAGGTTGGTAGGCCTTTAAAGGACTTATAAGAATGTCAGGAAGCAGTGTCCTTTTCTTACCTCAGGCAAGTGAGATCTGCATCCCCCGTGAGCTACTGATCATTAACAGCACACATTAGCCCAGGTAGCTCATAAAATTAATCTTCCTCTTTCATCAGATCCGAGGTCATCATCCCAGCTTCCCCAGAGAGAGGTGATGTCACGAGGCGGCTTGTTGGGAGAGAGTGATTTTTATTCAATACGATGAGGCTGTTTGCATGAAAGCTAATTAGAATGGCCCAGCACAGGGGAGCTGGGGGAACTTGGCCAGAGGTGCCAAGTTTGTAGAAATCCCTGGGCAGGGTGGCTCCTTACCGAAGTCCTCATTCCCAGATGGGGTCTCTAGCTCATCAGCCTGGCTGATGGCTGAGTTTCCAGGTCAAGGTGATGCTAACCGAGGACCCTGTGAGCAGTCGTTGGTGCCTGACTGATAGTCACTCAGGCAGGTAGGCAGGACTTCCTTTCCATAGAAAAGTTAGAGATAGCCAGGACTACAAGGCTTGATGGGTGGGCCTGTGTTCACATCCCAGCTCTGACTTACTTTCAACCTTGACTTCCTTGTGAATAAAACCAAGCCAGGAAGATCCACCAGTTGGGTTAGTTTAAGCATACACCACCAATCAATTTATTGATTGTGCTGGTTTTGTGTGTTGTTGTTATGTGTGAGTTGGGGGTGCAATTGCTTGTATGTGGGGCAGTACATGTGGAGACCAGAGGACATCTGTAGAGGTTTGTTCCTCTAGGATGGGGATCCCAGGGACTGGACTTACATAGTCAGGCTTGACGGCAGGTGCCTTTACTCGCTGAGCCATCTTGCCAGCCTAAGACTTCATGAATTGTGTCCCAATGTTTTTCTTGTACCCTGACTCTGCTCCCTTCTGTTTAATATCCTCAGTTAATCCATGCTTTCCCATGCATATTTGTTTAAGATGGAAATATCCTATCGTTTATTAGGAGTGAAAATTTCAGTACTACTCATTACCTTATGGTTACAAATGCAACACCACAATACGAAGATATGGCCCAGAAGCTATGTGTGCAAAACTATGACACATAGGAATCCAAGAAGTTCCCATAAAGGGAAGACATGCTGTGGCCGGGTGCTGGGCGCCTACAAAGATACAAATAATTGAGCTGGAGAGATGACGGCTCAGCAGTTAAGAGCATGTGTTGCTCTTGGGTCCCAGACTTCTGACTGGTCCCAACTGCCTGAATCTCCAGCTCCAGTGGATGCGATGGCCTCTCTGGCCTTTTCTTGGCTACCCGAACCCATGTGACACACTCACACACAGGCAAACGTAAAATAACAAATAATGAGATACACTGAAGAAAAGAAGGACATATATTCTCCTTGGGTTGATAAAGGGATTTATCATTAACTTGATATTAGCTAGGGTCATCTGGGAGGAGAAATGTCAACTGAGAAAATGCCTCCCTTAGATGACCCCTAGGCATGCCTGTGGGACATTTTCTTGTTTGCTGTGGGAGAGCCCTGGCCCTTCAATGTCTAAAGCCAGTAAAAGTACAGCAGCCCCAGTAGAACGTTCTCAAAGGCTGCAAGTTAAAGATGTGGTCCCCAGAATGGTATTATTGGAAACTGGTGGTTCCTCTAAGAGTTGGGGCCTGGGGGGAGAGCTGAGCTGAGCTCCTGCTCCTTTTCCTTTTGTTTTATTTCCTGGTCACTGTGAGCTGAGAGGTTCTGCTCACCCACTCTTACCTCAGAGTGATGTTCACCACAGTTCCTAATCAACATGATGAACTGTTCAGGGACCGACATCTCCCAAACCATGACCCCAAACAGACCTTTCCTTTTTCAAAGATGTTTGCTTTAGGGATCTCTTCTAGTAATAGAGAGCTGGCTAAGACAGTTGGAGTTCTTTCTCCCAGACCCTGTTACCAAGTGCAGTTAAGTACCTGGAAACTCATCCTGGGGCAGAGCTCGATAGGAGTTTATCCTGCAGACACCTGTGGGAGTCAGGTCAGAAAGCGGGACAAGATGGGGAAGAGGACCAGCTTAGTGCATCCTGGAAAAAGAAGTTCGTCAGCATTATCCAGAAGCGTGAGCATATCCCTTATTTAAAGGGAATCTAAGAGGCCTTTCTTTCTGTGTATCCTCTCGTCTTCTCTGCTGCTCTGCTCTGCTCTCACTCTGGACACTCAGGGAATAGTTACTTTAGGGGTTCAGTCAATGTCTTCTTGGGGGAACTAGAAGATCAAGGCTGATGGAATGAATTGCACTCACTGTCTTGCCCTGAGCTAGAACCTTTGCTGGTCTCAGTGGTTCACCTGATGGCAGGAGAAGGCTGAGACTCCTCACCCCAGGATATGTAACTTTCTCAGGCCAGGTTGGCTGGACTAACTTGAGACCATGCACTGACTAAATAGCCTCCCCAAGGAGGGTCTGGGCCATCCCCGTGGGCAGCCACAGCCTCTCCCCTGGCTGTGGGCAAGTAGCTTGTGACGATATACATTAACATTTGTAGAAGAATTGAAAAAGTCCCACAAACAAAATGGAGTCACTTGTGTCAATGTCAACAAAGAAAGAGGCAGCTGGGGTGTTCTAAAAGGAAGGGATGTTCCACATGACTGTCTGACCACAACTGTCACTAGACTCTGCCAGAGACACCAGCATGTACAGAGCCTACCACAGCCTTACAGAAAAGTTCTTTTGTGGGGACATCTGCCTAGCAACTGTTTGCTCAAATCTGGACCCATTCCACTCTTTTCATTAAATCACAGAGGCCAAGAGTAATTGCTTGGAAATGTGTGGTGTCATCTGCATCTTTGACGATGTAACCTTCCGCGTGCCTCACCCTCCGTGAACGTGCACACAGCTTACTGTGGCACACATGTTCCTGCTGCAATGTTCCAGCTTCCCCTATGAACGCCATATTCTTTGGAGAGCATCACGCCTCATCACGACACTTACCGGTTTGCACCTCTCGCAACCCTCACCTCACGTGTGACTGTACCTTAAAGCTTGTCCTCATCCCTTACTCTCAGCTTTTCTTAGCAAGCCTTATGTATGCAGGCAGGCCATTCTCTGCTGCTCACGAGTTCATATATACTCCTACCCAACCCTTCAGCAGAACCTTTCCATTTCTATTGCACACAACATGAACAACCCTCTGTTCCATCCGAAGTCTACCCTGTGGTGGGTTTGCTGTGGACTCCCCTAGGTAGCTTCACAGTGGCCATGGGGATGTGCTGGTGCGGCCACACGGACAGGAGAATGTGGGCTTCCTGTTGCTGCTTATACTAACTCAGCCTGCTCAGGACCTGCTCAGAGACACCTCTATTGTCTTAGAGGTGGTGTTGCTGTGCCTGGCCATCCATCCATCTTGGTGGGTCCAATAGGACCTAGCTTGAGGTGGACAGATCTGAGTCTCTTCACGGGAGATTCTACCACCAACAGAGTCCCATGAGAGGCCATCAATTGTCAAGGCACTAACTCTCTGCTGAGGATGACATGGGTCTTGCATTGGGCTTGCTTCATTCTGTGCTTATATCCACACTGGCCATGATCCTTCTAGTCCACACGGCATGAGAGGCAGGTTGCTTGCTCTGTAGCTTGTTTGTTTCAGAGTTTGGCCTCACATGGCTGCATTGGGAGACAAGAATCTATTTGGGAGCAACCAGGGAGGACCCCAGTTTCACCCTTGGTGATCAGTTGCAAGTTAACCATTCATAGATTATCAATCGCAGCTTACTTGATCAAGCCAATGTCAAGCAATGCCAAGCAAATCTCTTTAGCCACCTGCTCTTGGTGGTTCTTACTACAGAAACACAGCATGGGTCAGGGCAGTCCCTTAAAGTACCAGTTGACCATAGGCTAACACACTACCAGTGAGGGTTTTAGCAGTTGAACTTCCTTCTAGAAGCTGCATGGACTCCGCTCGCTGCTAGTGATGGGTTCTTAATTATTAGGAGATGCAGCTCACTCTCCAATCCTTTATCAATGGACCCAAGCAGGAGTCAGTTGTGACATTACTGAGTTTCCAGAGAGATGCAGGTCAGAGTTCAGGATATAGAGGGTCCCATGGGAACTCACAGCTGGGTATAGAATGCTCGAGAGGCAGACCTGTATTAAAGGACATCACTGTCAAGACAGGCTGACCAGTGTACAGCCAACCTCTTGGAAATGCCTCAGCACACAGTGTTCTGGGCTGTTCCGTGTCGATCTACTGTAGCTAGGCCTTCATGCTACCACTGGCTGGAGTCTCGTCTGGGAGACGCATGAATCTTTCTGGAAGATTCTCTGCATGCTCTAGAGAATCTTAAGAGCTCAGACCACATGTCTTCCCTTTCTGTGATGGGTTAACACTGGATCTAGGATCACCTCGGAGACAAACCTCTTGGCCTGTGTATGAGGGGGTATCTAGATTGGACTCACTGAGCTGGGAAGGCCACCCTGAATGTAGGAGGCACCATTGCGTGGGCTCTGAACTGAATAAGAGAGAGAAAATGGACTCTCTTCTTCTGATTCCTGACCAGAGATGCCATGTGACCGGTTGCTTTAAGCTTCTGCAATAGCAGCAACAACAAAAATAGCCAACACGCCTGGGCCGTGTCTCTGTGAACTCCAACAGCCCACCGGGTGGTCCTGTCAAGTTCAGTGGAACTTCCTGGAATGCAGTTTGGAAAGTTCTCAGGATGTAGGCTGAAGGAGACCGTTGGTAGGGATAGTTTTAGTTTCCAGTTTTGCTACCTTGAGATTCCTGGCCTTGGGAAGACAGTGTGCCCTCTGTGTTTTGTTTCTTCATTGAGTACTGTGACATCGAGGATAGCTCTTTGTCCATGAGCAGAATCCCATGTGTCTAAGTCACTTGCTTGGGTGACCAACTAGAGTAAGTGCCCTGCATGTGGCAGCCACCGTAGTGAATGCGCATGCTCTTAGAACTGCAAAGAAGGCTTGGATTCAAGTCTTCCCCTTGTCGGTCTCAGCTCTGGGATGCTGAAGAGCCAACTAGCAGACTCTCTGAGCCCCGGAGTGCTAGCTGCAAAGTGTCTGTTGCAGTAGCAGCCTCTGTCTTAGCTGCAGATAGCTGAATGGCTTGGCAAAAACTGAAGGTATGTCTCTGAGGGAGAGAATCTGCTCTTATCTCGTTTCTTTGCCCCATGGATATGCTGACTAGAAACCCACTTGGCCTCCTCATCCATCACTTTCGTGACATTAGATAAACATGGCATTTGTTCCAAAGCAAACCAGGAGAGAAAAAACTAATGCAGGCCATGTGGAGACTTCCAAAAGGTTAGCCAGAACAACCTGTGGAACGTGTTGGGGACCTGGATAGATCTCAGTTTAATCGAAACCACATTCTTACGGGGACTGCTCATTTGTTTACATCATCTTAGATGCCAGAGTCTGATGCTAATGGGTAGCCGATGGCGTCTTCTTCGGAAGCTCCCTGGCTCACGGTTTGAAGGAACTTGAACCCAGTCAGTCATGCACCAGTGGGTTGATATACCAGGATAACTGACGAGGTTATGGGTTGGTGCCTCTGATGTCACCTTGCTGAAGACAGAGGCACCCTTCATTTAAGCTCCAGGGGAGCAGCCATGGCCTGTCTGTTTTCTGTCAGTTCCCTGATGCTTCAGTCCTCATTCAAGGGGAGTCTTTATCATTGCTAACTCACCACAAAGCTGCACTTAAGAATCTCAGAGGAACTCTGAGCTGGAAAAGGCTACATGATGGCGAGACTCTCTCTGGAATTCACCGGACAGCTCTGGCTTTTTGACACAGTGTTTTATTCTGGCTCTACAGGATCCAAGCTGTTTGCAGATGGTAAAGGGCAGAGCTTTGAATCCCACTTGGTTACAAAGATTCACCTCTTGCTCATAGTACAGTCTGAAAATGTATCCCCTATTTTGACTTGCTGGGGTATTTCCTGTGCAACCCCATCAGAGGTCCCCAGAAGCAAGGGCACATGGACACTCTCGTCTGTTATGTTGCCAGTCCCTTGTATCACATAGCCAAACACTTATTATATTCCTGCTAGTGTTTGATACTGTGTAATTCGCTGTTTAGAGGACTCACACAGCTGTGGCCAGCTCTTCAATGTGGGGTTCCTACTGCAGATGGCGGGAGAGACTGCAGCCTCTTTGGAGGTAATTAAGACCAACAGCACAGAGGTTGAGAGGGGACAAGTTTGATCAAAGGCCACGTGTCTTTGAAGCCAATAGCACTTGAAGACAGCTGAGGGCCCACAGCATCCTCAGTTCTCATGGAGTGTGAGAGTTCCATGGAGAGAACAGAGTTGTCTGGGATTCCTCAGTGAACTCAGGAGACAGTAAGAGGGAAGTTGAGACTTTGCAGTTTTCCAAGCCACTTGACTTTTTTTTTTTCTTTTTTTTCTTTTTTGACTGTTGGATAAAAGCGTGGTTCTTAACCAGGATCCATTGCTAGAATCATCTAGAGAGAAATCTCTAATATGTTAGAATCCAGTTGCTGCACACTCGAATCTGAATCAGTGTGGCCTTGTCTGGGTGGCTGTGGATTCTCCGGAATGGTCAGGATCCATCCTTTCATAACCATGGCTGGCTGGCGATCGGTTTAAGGAGAGGATGAAGGCCAAAGCTCATGACTGGATCAGGCCAACACTGACCTCTCTTCATTTATCATTAGACCAGAGGTCCTCAGCCTGTGGGTCATGACCATTTTGCATAGCAGATATCCTGCAGATGAGATATTTACATTAGGACTCATAGAAGTAGCAAAATTACAGTTATGAAGTAGAAATGGAAATACTGTTATGGCTGAGGGTCAGCACAACGTGAGGAACAGTATTCAAAGGCATTAGGACGGTCGAGAACCACTGCATTAGGCTCAGCTCATTCTTGGGGATGAGTACAGCATGGAGAAGAAGCGAAGTCCCACAGCAGAGAGATAGCCCCAGAGTGGGGTTTCCTTTGGGACCTCAACACCACCAGGGGCAGCTGACCTTTAGCCGTGGGATCCAGTCTGTGGGGAGCAGAGTCTGGTTTTCACAGGACCAAGAGCAGGTTCTTGGGAACCCATCTTTAGATGGAAGAGCTTTGTGAGACCCTTGGCTTGACAAGGGAGATATTTTGGCTTTATTCATTTTAATTGCTACTACTACTACTACTACTACTACTACTACTACTGCTACTACTATTGCTACTACTATCACTACTGCTACTATTATTACTGCTACTGCTATTACTATCACTACTACTGTTACTACTATTACTATTACTACTATTACTACTACCTCTGCTGCTACTACTATTACTACTACCTCTGCTGCTACTACTATTACTACTACTGCTACTACTATTACTACTACTACTACTGCTACTATTACTACTACTGCTACTACTATTACTATTACTACTGCTACTACTTTTACTATTACTACTTCTACTACTTTTTCTGCTGCTACTACTATTACTACTACTGCTTCTACTACTACTACTACTACTACTACTACTACTACTACTACTACTATTACTACTACCATTACTACCTTTTTGAGATAGGGTCTTGCTCTCTGTCCCCGGTTGTCCTGGAGTTTGCTACATAAACCAGACTGCCCTTGAATTTGTAGCAATCCTCCTGTCTCTGCCTCTTCAGTCCTGGAAATACAGGCATGCATCACCATGCCTGATGAATCTCCTGGATTCACACATTAATTTCCTAAAAGACGTGAGGAATTTCTTCAAGTGCACTCAGGATCTTCCCAGCAGTATGGCAGAAAGGCACTAAGTAGAAATGTCTGTGAATGCAGACTATTATACCAGATGTTCTACCCCTTGCTGGCATTGTCCCTGACAATGGCCACCCCAGACAGCAACAGAGTCTACTACCCTGTTCCTATTTACAGGTCATTAGTGAGGGAGCCCAGACCTGCAAGACCTAGGGTGGCAGGAGGTCTGAGCTCTCTGTTGCACAGAAGTCCAGCTTGGGGATGCTAGGCTAAAAGATAAAAAGGCTACTGACTTCTAAGATGGTTTATGTTTTTCACAGGAATGACCTAGTCAGAGGCACCACTCCTGCCCCGACATGGACCGTTTATCCACGGAGGCTCCTTTTAGCCTCACAGATCATCCTGTTGAGGGAGGCTGACTTGAACATGTTAATTCAGCCCTGGTCTGGTTCTTTTCCACCAAAGCTTCAATATTCATCTGATCTCAGGATATTGGATTTTTCTTTGAGGAAAGAAATAAATGACTTATCTGGGGAATAAGCCCAGAGTTCTTCTGTACCCCCGCATGCTCTCTGAATTGGGCTAAAATAAGGTTGGCTGATTCTCATGTAAATCTCTAAAGCTTGGGTGTCATCATAAAGTATTTCATGTGCCAGGTAAGTAGGTTGCCTCCCCAGGAAGGGGAAGAAAGGAAGAAAGGAAGGAAGATTAGCAGTTGCGTCTAAGGAGAAAGAGAACAGATTCAAATACTTTAAGTGCCCATAACTTCTGGATCCAGTGGCCAAGAAGTGCGGTTCTCACAGAAGGCAGTTATTCTGGCTTATGCTTGGAATCGATCTTGGAGTCTGACAGGCATCCCTTTGATAGTTGTTGCTGTTGCGTCCGCATCCATCCTCCCTGTGCCAAACAAAAGACAGCGTCGTCACGGAACCCTGGGGGTGGGGTCGCTTCCTTCCCACATTGATGATGCAAGGCTGAGAGCAGAGTCTGTGGTCCTGCCCACTGAGGATGTTTGCTATATCTGCTTTTGGCCAAATGGAGACGTCCGAGGCTAGTTCTGTTCCTGTCTCAGGGGCTTTGGGAGTGAGAGACCTCTGAGAAGTGGTGTTCAAAAGGCGTCTTGTTAGGATGGCTTGGCCAGTCTGTTAGGAGGGGGGAAAAGACACGTTTTCTGATTCTAAGATGCATAGAAGACTTTCAAGGTTCATCAAGAATTCAAGTAAAGACTGTAGGCTAGCACTGGGGTGATTTCAGCCTATGCCAAGTGCTCAGAATGTGTGCGAACCTCTATGTGTTTCTAATCCCCAACTTGGGACTTCTTCTGACCCATTTAACCAGTTCCTTTGCTGAAGTGATGAGGAATGGAGGCCGGGACAGATGAGGAGACCTAACTATTGTCACGGGGAGGGGTGAGCCTCAGAAAGGCTGTGCTTTCCCCAGCAGGTGATTGTTCCAAAGATGGATGTGATCATGCTTCCCACCATGTCAGCTCTTCTCTGTGACTTGCATCCTTCTGTTCAGAGGGACCGCTATTCCCACAGTTATGGTGTTGGCTGCTTGGAACATTTACTCTTCCCATTGGCTTCATACCTAACTGCCATGTGTGGATGACCCAAGCTGCATGGAGAAGCTACATGTGCAGAACGCTCAGACCAGTTGACAGCCTGAGCTAATTTTTAGCCACCTGAATATGCCATCTTGGATGTCCGGCCAGCTCAGCCTTCAGACGACCGAGGCCCCAGATGCAGATTTCTTTACGCCTGTGGATGTTGGTTTGCATTTGAGCCTCTAAGTTTTAGCATCGCTTGTGAGGCAGTAAAGTTTAGCTGGGGCATTACTCACAACGTGAATATAAGATGCAATACTTGACTGCTTCTCTAGATTCTTAACCAGCTCTCTCCCACTTCTTCTAAAATTTGATCTTTTCCTAATGGAAGGCTGTGACACATTATTGGATCATAATAAGATCATTTTACTGGGTTGAGCAAAGGTTAAGCCAGAGAGAACTTAATGAGTCAGAGTGAGAGCAAGAATTGTCCTGTAAAGGTTTTGTTCAGCCGTGTGTGTGTGTGTGTGTGTGTGTGTGTGTGTGTGTGTGTGTATGTGTGTGTGTTTTGTGTGTGTATTTGTTATTTTTGTGTGTTTGTATTTGTCTGTGTTTGTGCACACACACATGTGTGTGTATTGTTGTCTATTTGCATGTTTGTATTTGTATACGTGCATGCATGTGTGGTGCATGTACATGTTTTTGTGTATTTGTCTATTGTGTGTATTTTTCTGTTTGTGCATGTGCACACACACATGTGTGCATGTATGTGTGTGTGAGTTGCTGCACCACATGCTTCTTACCATAGGTTACACTGTAGAATGCTAAGGACGTGCAGATCTAATTTGATACTACAGTTTGACAAGCAAACAGGGAGGCATCTAGTCTGTTCCAGGTGCTACGCTGAAATGCCGTGGATGGGAGGAGGTGGCTTATCAGCATCAGAAATTAATTTTCCAAGATTTTGGCGCCTGGGAACTTCAAACTCAAGGGACCAAACCAACAATGTGATTTAGGGTAAAGTTTTTGAGTTGCATAGAATCAGTTTGTCCTCTAGGGGAGCTGGGGACTCAGGCTAGTCCTACATATGGTCCACTAAGCCCTAGAGAAGACTCTGGATACCAGGACAAGGGACAGCTTTGTTTGATAGCAGTATTGGAGTGCACGTTGTCACACACTGATGTCATGGAAGAGTTGCTGTCTGTCCCCAACTCCCCCGAGAAAGGGAAAATGGGAGCGCTTGCCTCTGGAAATACCCCAGTCCCTGCCCCTTGAGTCTCTTGCCTTAGTTGATTTTTAATGTGTCCTTCAGCTGTAACAAACTGTCACCATGAACATGACAGCTTTCAGTCAATGCCAAAGGGTCTTCTAGTACGATTATTTGGTGCCAGGAGCAAGCATGGTCTCAGGGGCTCTTAATTTTTATTTCAATGTCATGATTCTCTTTAATGTAGCCTCCCTCCTGCTATGTTATACAGAATGTTGCAGGCCACAGGCAGCCATGATGGAGCCCTGAAGGGAGAGCCCTCAGGCCCAAAGGAGAGCTTCATTAAGAGAAATAAGCATCATGAGGATTATGATGGGTCTCTACCTTCTCTTTGTTCCCCCCTTTCCTCTAGATGTGTGTGTGTGTGTGTGTGTGTGTGTGTGTGTGTGTGTGTGTGTGTGTGTGTGTGTGTGTGTGTTTGCCTGCCATGTGGGGTGCACCATGTGGTGCAGCTGGGTCCTATGAAGTATCAGTAGATAAATACAACTTGGGTAGGCACTGACCCCAGGGGGCTGATGGGAGTATCAGGCGAGACAGCATGCTGCAGACTTACAGCTCGGGCAGAGGGAACAGCGTGGGTAGACAGCCCTTTTGAGCTACTGTTATTGGAGGTGTGGTCATCCTTCTGATTGCTGTCTCTTCATAGTCCTTGGAGTTGGGAAAATGGCGTGAAGGTCTGAGAATGGGGTGAGAGGGTGAACCTTTGAAAGGTACGCCTACCCAGGACCTCAGGATGGACTACTGCTTTGCAGATGGTACTAGCCCAACCATCACGAAACAGAACCATCCTGAGCTAGGTGGACCCTAAAGCCAATGACAGGTGTCCTTCTACTCGAAAGGAGATACAGCATGGGTGTAAGGTGACTGGTCTCCAATCTTCCAGTGTTTCCAATGCCACCACCTAACCATGCACCAAACTCAGGAAGGGAGTGTGTTCTGGGACCTCTCAGATCTGGCTTTGAATCTCTGCTCTGCCTTCATTAGTGAAGTCCGAAGAGCCTCGATGTCTAATCTTCATTTCTCCCCAGTCCAAGCCACCATCATGGTTTAGGTCTGAAATGTCCTCCAAAGGCCTCTGTGTTAAAGTCTTGTCCCTCAGCCCATGGTACTGTTGGAAGATGGAGGAAACTTTAAGAAGTAGGGTCTAGTGGATGGGGTACATCTTTAAAGAGGATAGGGGTGTACCTTTGGAGGGATGGGGTACTCCTTTAAAGGGTATGGAGTATTCCTTTAAAGTGTATGGGGTACTCCTTTAAAGGGTATGGGGTACTCCTTTAAAGGGGATGGGGTGCTCCTTTAAAGGGGATGGGGTACACCTTTAAAGGGTATGGAGTACTCCTTTAAAGGGTATGGGGTACTCTTTTAAAGGGGGTGGAGTACTCTTTTAAAGGGTATGGGGTACTCTTTTAAAGGGGATGGGGTACTCCTTTAAAGGGGATGGGGTACTCCTTTAAAGGGGGTGGAGTACTCTTTTAAAGGGTATGGGGTACTCTTTTAAAGGGGGTGGAGTACTCTTTTAAAGGGTATGGGGTACTCTTTTAAAGGGTATGGGGTACTCCTTTAAAGGGGATGGGGTACTCCTTTAAAGGGGATGGGGTACTCCTTTAAAGGGGATGGGTTACACCTTTACAGGGGAGCTCTGCATTCATCCCCCTCTCTTTTTTTGTTTCCCAGTTGCTGAACAGTGAAACCAGCCCTTCCATCACACAATCCTGGTCATGCTGCCCTGACACCATGATGCCATGACATCATGACCACTGTGCTGTCCGTTGTCCTAGACCCAGAAGGAGGGACTCAGCAAGCATGGACAGAAACCTTTGGAACCTCACCTTGTTTTTTATTTAGTTTATGCACTTTTTTATGAGGCTAGAGAACTGTCTGCCGCAGTTCTCTACTCAATTTGGGTGAATTTTACGCCTTAATGGTAACTACTCGATAGGTCCTTAACAAAGTGTGGGGAGTACCTTACTGCTCCCCAAATCTGAGATATCAGAAGAGACTTGGGGTGGGACACCCCAAGCTGGATTGTGAGTCCTCCCTTCTCTCGGGGTCTGCCTGTGAGGATAAGGGGAGCAGAGTGGATGAACAGGGTTTCTGATGCCCGTGAGTGAGTATGAATGGAAACGACCACACATTCCAGGATCCATCAGCTTCAGGGAGACAGATCAGCTTTACTCCTGGTGAATCAAGGGTTATATAGTTTTGGGGAAGGAGATATGCATATCCAGGGTGGGCAAAGGTCATTGGCTGAAGGCTGAGGTACTGAGAGACGCCTCATTAGCATGAGGAGGCGTTCCAGGAATTTTAGGTGCCAACCCAATGGGTTCTTACTGCAATCTTGCCAAAGCTCTGGGATATTCTGCAGGTAGAGGGTGTGGGGTCTGGGATCTCCCAGGTTGAGAAGAGGAAGCCTCACTGACCAAGGGAGTCCACCATTTTGCAGTGAGCTAGGGGCTTCCTGGCAACGTCAGACTTTGACTTTAGTTAGCAGTGCAAGGCTGACTGGCAGGAGCTGCTGTGGACTCAGCTGCCAAGGGTTGTGGCTTGTCTCTAACATGAGGAGGACGTAGTCTCACCATGCTGATGACAAAAGGGACCATGGGTCCACGTGTAGGCATATTCCTCCTCCTCATTTTCCTACCCATTTAAGAAGTGACAGGTTTTATTCCTGAGACATTGTGTGATGTATTCAGATTGGCCCAGAACTTGCTGTGTATCCAAAGCTGACCTTGAACCTATGATCTTCCTGCCTTCATCTCATGAGCACTGAGATAGATGAAGGATGTGTGCCACCACGCTCAGTATATGGGGTGCTGGGTGGAACCCAGGGCTTTGTACATGGTAGATAAACATTCGGCTAAGTGAGCTACACTAACGAATTAACTTGGATTGTGTAGCTCAGGCTAGCCTGCAGCTCTTCATCCTCTTGGGCACTCACTACCCTCCCAGAGCACTCGGATTGCAGGCTTGGCCACTGTGCCCAGCCTCTCTGACTTGTTTAACGAGTATCTACTAAAGGGCTGCTACTCAGGGCCTCGGCAAGGAAGAGACGGAAATTTCGAAGGAAACAGAACCAGAAATCAGCTGTAGGTCAGGATGGGAGGAAGCTTGGGCACTTCAAATGGTCAGACGTGGTGAGCTTGGGGATGCGCTGCAGGGGAGTGTGACCCGCTTTCTGATGGTTCCTGCTTAATGGCTGTGCACTGAGTGCGGGGCCCCACTTAAGGTCCAGTCTCTTGGCCATTATGTTAAGGTCTTAACCAGTGTTATTATCCCATCGATAGTCCAGTGAGGTGAAAACTGCATCTTCAGGTGGGAAAACGAAGGTGTAGCCTGTTCTGCAGTTATGGCGTCAGTGAAGTTTAGGACCTGGAGCAATGGGCTACTGTCACAGTAGCCCTGTTTCGGCACAGGGCACGAAAGGTGGGCAAAAGCTGGCTCGCAGAATCCTTTATTGATGAAATTGAGGTCCACAGAAACACTGGTATATTGGAGCTGTTGGCAGAGGGAGGCTTTCACCAGGGAACTGTGCCCTAGGGCATAATCATCAGGGAGCAGCGTCTCCCTGGTCTGAAGGTTAGGGCAGGGCTGTAGGAGGTACCCTGCCCTTGCTGGGGTAGAAGGTGCCATTGCAGCAAAGATGGAGAACCCCACCCCCTCCTGCTCTTCCTGCCGCTTCCTTCTGAGGATTCAAGAGAGTTAAGGAGCTTCAGAACCCTGCTGCTTAGAGGAGGGCATAGAAAGGAGACTAGAGGGACCAAGAGCCCTCCAGCAAGGGTGCGACTGAAAACACTCAGTCAGGCCAAGAGGAACATCAAGGCCTAGGGCTCGGCCACTCCGGTAAATCCTGCTGTTTTAAAACTATTACTGGGTCCACTTTCCTTTCAGATGTCCTTTGAGCACAAAGGCTGTGCTGAGAAAGGAGTTGTCAGAAATTATCAAGACTAAAGGTAGCCGGATACTCAGGTAGGGTAGGGGTGAGAAGAGACCCTTTATCTGCCCCCCCCCGCCCCCCTCCCCGCCCCCAGCCAACCCTGAGGTGGTTCTAATGAGAATGCAGAGACTCTCTCCGAGTCCCCCAACCAAGAGGCCGGGCTAATTATTCTAAAAGGGAGATTTACAGCATCTCTCAGTTCCTCCCTGAAGGCAGAAAGCGTGGACCCTGGCTGTCTGATTCCACAGTGCTCCTGATGCATCCTGAGCTTGGTCCTCCCGCCGTGGGTGCTGGGGGCCTCCCTCCCTCTGGAGCAGGACAGCAGGGTGGAGGTGTAAGTGGGGGCCACGGTGTAGATCAGGAAACCCCGTGTCTATACCTGGGATGTATGAGGGTGGACTGGGGAAGACTGGATCCTGGAACTCTTGGCATGGGAAAGACCTATAGGTCCGTGGGTTCAGGAAAGTCCTCTGTCAATCTTGAGATGCAGGATGGACCTGCGTTATCAAGAGTGGAGGGGACGGCACTAGGGCTCAGAGGCAGATTGTTTGCCTAGCGCGTATGAAGTCCTTGGTTTGAATCCCTGCTCCAGACTGAAACTGGTCATGGTGGTCCATGTCGACTATAATTCTATCACTCGGGAGGTAGAGGCAGGAGGAGCCGAGAAGTTCGGGGACATCTGTGGCTACAAGGTACGTTCAAGACTCATCTGCGGGGTTGGGATTTAGCTCAGTGGCAGGCGCTGCGGTTTGGTCCCCAGCTTCAAAAAAAAAAAAAAAAAAAAAAAAAAAGAAGACTCATCTGGGTTTATATGGGCTCCTAGGAGAACAAGCAGAGGAGTGGCCTAAGGAAGAAGAGGGGTGGGGTGATCAGGAGTGGGCGGAGCCAACTGAACTCTGTAGGCTCTTCAGGTAGGGAAGATACCAGAGTTCACTACCAAAAGCCCCTCTACATCAAGGGACAGAAATGAATAAATACTGCCCTTACCTTTGAGCCCCTTACCCTTAGGCACTTTTCTACACGGATGGCCATGACCCGTGCACTCCTTGTGAGAATTCCTCATATTCCTTTTAACCAGTGTCTTCTAACTGGGCAGGTTGTACTCCGTTCCGCCCCTCCCCCCACAGCTGCACCAGCTCCAAACAGAGAGGCCCCCCAAAGCCGTGGCCATTTGATGTGTTATTAAATACACCTTCTCACACTTGGCACGCAAGCCCTGATAAAGTTTCACCTTTTAACGAAATAAATGACTCAATTAACAAGATGAAAAACAGCAGCGTGGTGGCAGGCCCACTTGGTGGCCTGAAAAAAAAAAGGCTGGAGAAGAATTATCCCAGCAGGGAGCTAATGTGGGCAGAGACCTGGCGCTCTGTGGGCGTTGCTGCCTGCCAGCCTGCCAGCCTGGGTGGACAGGGCCTGATGACCGCTGCTAGGGGGGCTCCCACATTCTGGGCTGGGGTCCAGCAGGGGCGGTGGGATCCAGCAGAGCTGATCTAGTCAACCTCTTAACTACTGAATCAGGAAGGAAAGGAGAGAGGGAGCCAGGGCAGGGGGGTGATGGGAGGATGGATAGAGGGAGGGAAAGGATAGACGAGGAGAGAGAGAGAGAGAGAGAGAGAGAGAGAGAGAGAGAGACAGAGAGAGAGAGAGACAGAGAGACACACAGAGACAGACAGACACAGACAGAAAGACAGAGAGAGAGAAAGAGAGACAGACAGAGAGACAGAGAGACAGACAGACACAGACAGACAGAAAGACAGAGAGAGAGAAAGAGAGACAGACAGAGAGACAGAGAGACACACAGAGACAGACAGACACAGACAGACAGAAAGACAGAGAGAGAGAAAGAGAGACAGACAGAGAGACAGAGAGACACACAGAGACAGACAGACAGACAGACAGAAAGACAGAGAGAGAGAAAGAGAGACAGACAGAGAGACAGAGAGACACACAGAGACAGACAGACACAGACAGACAGAAAGACAGAGAGAGAGAAAGAGAGACAGACAGAGAGACAGACAGAGACATACAGAGAGAGACAGAGAGAGAAAGAGAGACAGAGACAGACAGACAGAGACAGACAGACAGACAGACTAAAGCAGGGGAGAGAGGGAGAGGGAGGAAGAGAGGGAGAGAGGAGAGAGAAAATAAATATGTATCCTGCTTCTCTCTGTGGCAGCATACAAAATTATAGAAATTCTTGTGTTATGTGTGTGTGTGTCTGTCTATCTGTCTTATCTGTCACACAGAGGTCAAAGGTCAACATGTTTGCTTCCTCCATTGCTCTAAAGCTTATTTTTGAGACCCGGTCTCTCACTGAACTTGGAGTGCTTCCCATCTGGCTACACTGGGTGACCAGGAAGCCCCAGGGAATCCTCTTCTCTCTGTCTGTCTGTTTGTCTGTCTGTCTGTCTGTCTTCCTGGCACTGGGATACCAGGCATGTCCCTGAAGCACATGCATGGGTGGGTCTTTCTCTGTCTGATTCTGCCTCGTTTTTATTGAGATGGAGTCTTTTGCTGAAGCTGAAGCTGGGTGAAACCCCAAGACCTACCTGACTGGCCCACACCCCGGCCCCAGTGCTGGGATTAGACACATATCACACACCTGGTCTTACATGGGTACCAGCATTTGAACCCAGGTCTCCATGTCTGCCCTCCCAGCAAGCCCTTTACCGGCCGGGCAATCTCACTAGCCCCATCCATGTGTTCAGAGAGAGAGGGCTCCTATATGCCCAGGCTCTGTGCTGTGTGCTTTTCTGTGGTAGACACAGGCTGCTTCAGGGAACCAGTCCCTTGCTCTGAATTCAAGGTGCGCACAGTTTTGGAACAATGGTCACTATCAGTCCTACATTTTTCTCTTTTGCGGATATAGCTGTTGGGTCCAGGGCAGAGGCTCTCAACCGAGGGTGTACTACCAAGCTTACTGACCTGTCTGGGTCAGTGCGTCCCCAGCTATAGGGTGCAGCTCTCTGCAGCCGAGGGTCCACGGCTCGTGACTTGATCTCTGTGGTTTGCTCACATCTTATCCTCTCCCGCCTCAGCTGTGGCAGCAATCTCAACCGGTCCCTCTCATTACTCCCGTCTCTGAAATGATGGTGGTTATTAGACCCTCTGGCAAGTCTTGTTATTTAATGTGTTAATAAAGAAACACACACATTTCTAGGTCACAAATCTGTTTTTAATATTGGATTACTGTCAGAATAATGGGGTTTCTTTGTCATCGAATGCATTTTATATTTTATGCAGGCAAATTCTTATTCTGACTTGGTCCTCGGCTTCTCCCACCTGTCAGAAAGGTCTGTGGTAGGAAGGTGGCTAAGATTGACTGGGCTGGGAATTTTCACAGGTCTCTGGATCTCAGGTCTTGGGAAGCCACAGACCCAGAGCCTTGGTTTTAGCTATGGTGGTGTCCTCTCAGAGTGCTTGCTGTATACTTGGGCTGTCCCTGTTTATTTATTTATGGCTGAGTTGTAGTTGCTTGTGGAAGCTCTTCCTGGTCTGTAGTGCCCACATCGCTGGGCTTTGACAGGTGTTTTGACATGGCAACAGTGCACTAATAATAGCCCATCACACCCTCACGATGCTCCCTTGTGTCCCTCTGACCGCCCTCTGTGTAACCTAGGCAAGAGGTGGTCACTGCTGTCTTGTTTCATCCTTGGGCCTGCCTTTGGGATTGCTTACATAGAATCCCGTTCTACGGGCTTCTGCACATGGCGGCCTGACATCAGCACAGAGCCTAGAGGTTCACTGTAAGTGCCAATGCTTGGTTCTTTTTCACAACTGCATCGTATTCCAGTACAGGAATCGTGTGGACAAGTAATTAAGTTTATACATCTATTCACACACACGAAT
The DNA here is from genome assembly GCF_011064425.1 of Rattus rattus. Classification (NCBI taxonomy): domain Eukaryota; kingdom Metazoa; phylum Chordata; class Mammalia; order Rodentia; family Muridae; genus Rattus; species Rattus rattus. The sequence goes on along the minus strand of NC_046160.1, from coordinate 125,444,951 downwards.
CTTGACATCGTTAGCAGGTGAGTATACCTTTTGGGCATGGGGGTGGAGCTTTGATTGGTAGATAACGTGTATGGAAAGGCTGGACCACATCC
>NC_046160.1:125401317-125444831 GCF_011064425.1 Rattus rattus | reverse complement strand
CTGTGAGTATGATTCTTGTCTGTGGACAGTGCATACGGATTCATCTGGTTTGTAGGTTTTTTTTTTTTTTTTTTCCCTGAGAGGTTTGGTTTGACCTTTGCCCTCAAAGCATGAGCACTGCTCAAGAACAAATAAGGGAAACGGATACCTTTCCCTACGACTACCATCCAGGTTACAGGCTGGTATGCTCATGGTTCTCGTGAGAGGGGGAGCACCCATATTTTATGAATGAGACCCAAGGGACCCCCTAGACTATGTGGGAGCAGAAACTAGAGCTGAAAACTGCACAGCTGGGGCTCACAGGTAACAGCCATGATGTGTGATGTTCTCAGATCTCAGAGAGAGGGTCCAGGGCTGGAGTCCTTAGGGAAGCTTCCGGAAGGTGGGGCCATCTGAACCGGACGCTGCCTATTGGTTGAAGGAAGGTGCCGCTTGCTGGGGGCACGCAGCGCAAGTAGGTGTGTTCATGGGGGCAGGCGGCGAGAGAAGACACGCCCTGTGGATGCGCCACCAGTTGTGGGACATGTGTGGGAAGGTCAGGGGCTGGTGTGTTGGGAGATCTGGGCAGACATCCGATTTCAGTTGCAAGTTGAGGACTCGAACTCTCCTGCACTATGCGGGGAGATTCGATCTGAGGAGTAGAGGCTAGTTCCGGTTTGGGTTGATTTTTATGCTCCGGCTACTTGTGTAGTCACAATGAACAGGGGCTAACTGGCTCAGGGTCTGGCATCTGGGAGGCCAACCTCAAGGTGCTGGCACCTGAAAAGTCTTGTTGCTATGCTGTCCCATGGTGAAGGGCAAAGAGAGAGTAGGAAGGTGGGAAATTTGAGCCATAGTCTTGCATGCATCCATTCACAAGGGTGGTGCCTCCCCTCCTCAAGGTCCCGCCTCCCTAGGCCCTACCTCACAACCCCCAATTTCCCCAGGCCCCGCCTCCCCTCGGCGCTGCCTTCCATTACTGCTGCCTGGGAGATTCCAGTTCAGTGTCAGGCTGTCTAGGGGACACATTCCCACCACATTCAGTTCCTATAACAGGACACAGCTCCCAAGCTGGAGCACGGAGACAATAGCACAAACGGACACATTTCAAAAGTCTCGTGTTTGGCTCGAAAAGTGTCTCTTCCTCTTATTTCTTTGCTGAACTGAACTGTCTCTCAGAAACTGCTGAAATGATCTTCCTCATCTATCTGGGCAATCTTTGTGTGCACAGATATAGAGGGTATCAATCCTATCTATTGTCATGCTTTGTTTTGTGTTTTGACCTTTTGGGAGTGGCATGGGGAGGTGACTAGGGTTGACTAAGGGCAGGGAGATGGCACTCCATGAAGGCATTCACGGCTTTACAAGAGGGTGGAGCAGACCCCGAGTGGGCATTTAGTGTCTGACCATGTCGTGTCCTCCACCTTGTCACGATGCAGCACAAGGCCCTTGCCCCATGCCAGCACCCCGTTCCTGAACTTCCCAGCTTCCAGTTCCATAAGCCAAGGGTATCACTGGCCTAGCCCCGAAGAGTTTGCTACAGCAACAGAAAGTGGGCTAAAGTAATGGAGAAGCTGGAGTCCTCTTTGTAGTCTGGGCTTTCTGTATTTGTTTCTTTCTATATGTATGAACATGTGGTGTGTGCATGAGTGCTCATGTATGTGGGTCCTTGTGTGTTTGTGGGGGCCACTGAGACGCCTGTGGTGGTCTGGCACCAGCAAACTGTTACAGCCCACCTTTGGAGAGGGAACTGAGGAACACAAGGCAGGCCAGGAGGCTGCAGAGGAGAGGGGAGGAAGTATGTGCTTGTGTGTTGTGTCCTGTGTGTGTTGTATAGGGAGGCACACAGCGCCCCTCCCACTCCAGGCTCCCCAGGTCTCCAGCTGTGTGTTGCTTTATCTCCCCTCCTGTTCACCCCCTCCCCCAGCCTTTGCCCTGTGTGTTTGAGTGACTGGAGAAGGGCTCTGCTCCTGACAGCCTTCAGGCTTTGGAAAGCCAAACCAGTGCCCTGTTCTGTCTTTGTAAAAGCCGGGGCTCAGGTCAGTCTGACACAGGGCCAGGTGGCTGTACGGGTCATTCATAAGGACACCAAATGACCCTGTGCAGCTGATGATGCTTGCCTCCAGGATGTGGCAGCAGGAGACAGCCTCTCAGGTGAGAGACAGCAGAGGGTCATTAGGAATGACCCACAGACCCCACCCCACCCCGCCTATTTCTGTAGCTGTTCATAAACGCCAGTTCTGTAATCATAAACAGGGGGCACCAGCTTGGCTTTTCCAGGGACGGATGGCCGCCAGGAGCAGAGTCCCATTCATGCTACTCAGACACATGGGGACGGAGCAAACTTGGCAGGAAATCTATGTCTTAGATGTCGTGATGGAGACACACAGGGTTCCCTAGGCTAAGGGGAGTTACAGCAGCGTAAGCTACAAACCCAGATACACCCAAAAAGGCTTCTTCCATGATTTCAGAACTGAACTATAAACTGTCAGCAGTCTCAAGTGCTATTAAACAGGTCAGACAGAGAGATGGCTCAGTGGAGAAAGGCGCTTGCTGCTAAGCTTGGTGGCCATTTCCCTGGGCCCCTTCATGTTCAAAAGAGAAAACAGAATCCTGCGGTTGTCTCCTGACACCCCCTCCCCCTACAAGTACTCTGTGGCAGGCATACACCACTCCCCAAATAAATAAATATGAAATGATTAAACAAAGAGAACAAAACAAAAAAGACCTGACCAGTCTATGGGTGCAATTATTAGGCACCATCTGTTTTCAGTTGAGAATAAAATGACTGGAGACATTGCCCTACTGTTGGTCAGGGGAAGACATTCCAAGACCGGTGGCCAGTCCCTCGGTGTGAACTATTTCTCTGTATTTACCTTACTGACTGTTTTTTTTTTTTTTTGATTAATCAATTAAAAACCCATAGTGATAGAATCGGGCCGAGGAAGAGCTCAAACATCTGGAAGAAATCTGAACATCTAACATCAGGCTAGTTGGCATGGAGCAGGCTGCCATGAGCCAGCAGCTTCCTCCGCTGCAGAGGGCTGGGTTTCTGGCGCCCCGAGATATGCAGGACTCAGGTTGGAGTGCTTGGGTGTGAAGAAAACGGCCAAGACAGCAGTCCTGAGTCCAGGGCTGGCTTCACACTTCACTGTTTAGGCCATTGCCAAATGTCCCGTGCCCCAAGCATCCACCCTTAGCCTTCTGCTTGCTCTAGAAGGTTCACAGTCCTTCACCGTTTGTCTCTGGATCTGTGTTTTGTGAGTGGAATGCAACAGGTTGCCGGAGCACGCATGTGGCACGTGAGAAGCTGAGGTGCTGCAGTGGGAGGTCCAGTTCCCCTCCCCCAGAGCAGTGTGATGGCCGGCTACTGTACGCAGGGAGTCACGCGATTCAAAGCAGGTACACACTGAACGTCCCCGGGAAGTCACCAGCCGCCGAGAGCTGGTGGGCTGTGTACAGTCAGAAAGTGGGGCAAAAGCAGATGAGTTCATTTCCTGAGTCTTTCCACCATGTGGCAAGATTGAAATGTCCGGTCACACACTACAGACCCAGGCGACAGTCTGCGAGGGGCCATGGTGTGTGTCTTGGGGATCCTGGAAGACTGAAGGGGTCACGTCACCCGGAGCCATTGAGTGGCCTGTGTGTTTCCAGTGGTGCTCCTCCAAACAGACGCTGCACACCCATTTGTGTGAAAGTGCCTTGGTGACGTGGGGCTTCACACCACATAACCCCCGGGGCAGGCTTCACACTGACTCACACCCCTTCTGCCACTTTAGAGTGTACCTGGCTTTATTTGCACACCACAGTTGATTGTAGCACAGCCAGCAGCTGTCTCACAAACCTTGTGTTTCCTGATCTTTCAACAGCTAATTTTTTTTAACCTGTGCTCCACTGTGTCTCCTGCTGTTTCCTCATCATGGCATATGTGCATGTATGTGTGTGCCTGTGTGTGTGCCTCTGTGTGTGTGTGTGTGTGTGTGTGTGTGGTTGTATGCCTATGTACAATGTGTGCATATTGTCTGTGCATATGTACAGTGTGTGTATTGTCTGTGTGCATGTCAGTGTGCCTGTGTCTGTATCTCACATGTGCCTGTGTATATGCATATGTATGTGTGTATGCGTGTGAATCTGTACACATGTGTATACCACACAGCACAGTGGCTGGCAGACAATTCATCTGGGCTTGGATAAACCCCCTGCTATTGCTTCATGCTCAAAGACAAAATTGCCTGATGCTGCACTTCTTGCAAGCGCCCCATGGCTTAGCAGTGCAGGGTTGGGTATGCACGCTCTAACCACTGTGGACTTTCACCGTATGCTGCGATGGTCGCCTTTCATCTAGAATATATATACATGCGTAGGAAAACATGCCAAAAGTTCAAAGTTTTTATTTCTTCTTGAGTGACAATGTACAATAGAGATAGAAAAGATAAGAGTCTACACACATACATTCACCCACTCTCTCACACACAGCAAACACACACTCTCTCTCTCTTTCTCTCTCTCTCTCTCTCTCTCTCTCTCTCTCTCACATTCTCACTCACACATAGGTACACAGACATACACACACTCACACATACATACATACACACAGATACACACACACACATACAGAAACACACATTCTCTCTCACACACAGCACACACTCAGGTACATAGACACACATACTCACAGACACACACATACGCACAACACAAATATACACAGGCACACACACAGACACACACACATACAAATATACACATAACACACATGTATACAGACACACATACTCATGTAGACACACACACAGACACACACACATACATGTATACACACACAGACACACATAACACACATGTATACAGACACACATACTCATGCAGACACACACAGACACACATACATACATATATACACACACAGACACACATAACACACACATGTATACAGATACACATGCAGACACACAGACACACACACATACAAATATACACACACAGACACACATAACACACACATGTATACAGACACACATACTCATGCAGACACACACAGACACACACAGACACACGCACACACAGACGCCCTCCCCCCACATGGGTGGGGGCGGGGCGCATCAGCAAGCCGCACTCTACTATCTTGCAATGCTCTTCCTGCTCTCTTGAACAAGTATGTGTGCTTTCACATGTGTAGCCATCTTGACCATGCCTCTTGTCAGGACCAAGACACAGAGACATTAAACTACTACACTCAAGCGGGATAGGGACAGGTGACATCTCACTCAGCGCTCTGCTCAGACCTGGAATTGTGCTCACTCTGCTACAGTTGCGGGGATGGTGGACTGATTGGACTGAGGATAGGAAATGAGTCTCTTCTCTCTGGAAGCCACTGTTGGGTTTATCTATATCTCGCATACCTCTCCTAGTGGACTTGGACCTAGAGAAGTGCTGGCTTGCCTGGGGCCACACATTCTGGTGACTAGGATCTTCATCTAATTTATCTAGTCCGCTCGCTAGAGCAGTGGTTCTCAAACTGTGGCTTGCGATCTCCAGGGGGACATCGAATGATATTTTCCTAGGGGTTGCATATCTGCTATTTACATTAAGATCCACAACAGTAGCAAACCTAGAGATCTGTAGTAGCAACGAAAATACATTTTATGATTGGAGGTCACCCCAGCGTAAAAGGGGTGTTAAAGGGTCGTTGTGGCATTGGGAAGGTTGAGAACCGCCGCTCAACAGTCTTGTAGGTTCCTGTTACTTGAATTCTCAGAGAAGCCCACCTCCTGCTGGGTTTTTATCCCTGACACAGTGATGCTAGGTGGGTTAGAGAGGCATGCAGGGTTGTGTGTCTGTGAGTATGTGTGTCTATGTTACTGTGTGTGTGTGTGTGTGTGTGTGTGTGTGTGTGTGTCTATGTAACTGTGTGTGTGTGTCTGCACCCCAGTGCAGAGTCAAGCCTCTAGAGTTGGGGAATCAGTAAGCAACTACAGCCATGTTCACATGCCCAAGTGACAAGCTCCACAAAGGAAATGTCCGGTATTACGGGACGCGACGCAGCCTGTTCCTGGGTTTGCAGGCCCTAGTTTCTCCATCTGCATAATAGAAACCATAAACCCATCTGAGAGGCTGTTGGGAGGACCGAGAGACAGGGCCTTGGTATTTGGGAAGAGACCAAGGTGAGAGGCCGGGCCAGCTTCACGCTGTGATTCTCTGTGGGCGATCACCATGTCCATACGACAGGGAAAGGCACCGGCACTGCTGCTAGTGGGCGAAGCTCCCGAGAGTGTGGGCAGTTTCGTCTACCTGTGTTTATTACAGGCAGATTTCTATTTTAAGTCCAAGAAAACCTTCATCTGTTTCTCCCTCTTCTACCGTGGCACCCACTTGGCTCATTCACTAATTAGATGCTATCTTGACTTAATGGTGCCATCCGGATACCTAAGTGACAGGCTCACTAACGATGTCAACCTCTATTTGATCTTCTTCAAGGCTCGAGACACGGCATCCACTTGATATGTACTCTTCTGCCCATGGAGAAAATAATCATAGACGATAAATAAACTGGCATGAACCAGCCAAGCTTGGGGCTGGCGGTGGGGACTTCTTATAGACATTTCTTCTGGGATTTCCAGTAAGATGTCTTTTCTTTTAAACGCTGTTCTCACCCGGAGCTTAACTAGGTATCTCACCGGTTAGAAGTTGGGAAAACAATTAGGAAAAACTCAGCCAAATTGTGGGAAATAAAATCCCCCACAGGGCTGGGGGCATAGCTGAGCAGTTGGGGCTCAGCATGAGTGAAGCTCAGGGTTTCATCCCAGAGCCCAGAAAACTGGACAGGGTGGTCCATGCCTATAGCCCATTGTACAGGAAGCAGATGCCGGAGGATCAGAGTTCAAAGTCTCCCTTCACTACATAGTGAATTGGAGGCTGGTCTGGGCTGGGTGAGACCCGTCTCTAGAACGAAACAAAGCAAAATGATCAAAACAAATGCACAAAACTTTCACCTAAAACGCGGAAGTACAGCGACTTCTACACAATCACTTAAGAAGTTTCTAAAGGACTATGCCGGCTGTGTCCTATTCCCAGGTGTGATCTCATGAAAGTAATCCTGAGAACTGTGTTTGCTCACATTCATTCATTCATTCATTCATTCATTCATTCATTCATCTTCATCTATTTATTTATTTGTTTGTTTATTTATTATTTATTTATTGTGTTTGTATGTATGCATGTTCATGCTGCGGCACGTCTACTCAAGGGCAGAGGGCAGAGACAGTTGGTACCACCATGAGTAAAACTGACTGTTAAAGTGTGTGAGCTTCGGAACCGAGGGTCAGGGCATGGGTGGTGCTAATTCTCCTGCTCACCGTGGGATATTCCCCCTTGAGTTCCTGGAAGCCCCAGAGAGACACTTCTCATCGCATTTCATAGGTCAGAACTGGGCCAGCCTGCCCGTCTGCGCTGAGCCTAGGTGGAGCTCCCCAACTGGCTCGGAGGAGTCTGCCTCAGACTGGGGGTTACTGGTGAAGGATGCCTTCCGTGAGCAAACTCTGGGATGCTGGCAGGAAGAAAAGCTCGTGGGCACAGGTACCAGGAAGCTGCCTCCGTTCTCAGTCCTTCGTTCTTCCTGTGGCCCCTGACACCTACTTATCTGTATTCCTGACCCCATGGCTCTGGCTTCTGACTCTTCCTCACCCCAACTGTAGTTCTAGGAGGGGGTGACTGCATCTTTTCTGAAGGGAGTTAAAAACAGACTACCAACCCTGCAGGCACATCCGTGCACATGGAGACTGTGCTGCCATTTTGCCACCTGTGGTTGTCCTTTGATTTAAATTCCTTGGTGACACTTCTGTTTTTTAAACTTTACTACTGAAGGCATGTTCATCAACATGCTGTATCTACAGTGAGTAAACAATCTGATGTTGCAACAATATCGGGCAACCCATGATGTATGCTGAGGCTCACGGCTTCTTTTGGGGTGCAGGGGTTCCACCTGTATTGAGGTAACTGGTTCATCTCATCTTGCCAATATCCAACTCTCAGATCCAATATCCTGAGGATAGTGGTGGGGTTGCTCCTGTGTGTGTGTGTGTGTTAATGCGTGTGTGTGTTGTATGTATGTGTGTATGTATATGTGTGTATGTATGTGCATGTGTGTGCATGTGTGTGTATGTGTGTGCATGTGTGTGTGCATGTGTGTGTATGTGTATGTGTGTATTGTATATGTGTGTATGTGTGTATATATATGTGCATGTGTGTGTATGTGTATGTGTGTGTATTGTATATGTGTGTGTATGTATGTGCATGTGTGTGTATTGTATATGTGTGTGTATGTGTGTGTATGTATGTGCATGTATGTGCATGTTTGTGCATGTGTGTGTATGTGTATGTGTGTATTGTATATGTGTGTGTATGTATGTGCGTGTGTGTGCATGTGTGTATATGTGTGTCTGTGTGTATCTATGTGTATGTGTATATGTGTGTGTGCACATGTGTGTATGTATGTGTGTGTATGTGTATGTGTGTTGTGTGTGTTGTGTATGTGTGTGTGTATGTATGTATATGTGTATATGTGTGTGCATGTGTGTGTATGCATGTGCATGTGTGTGTATGTGTGTGTCTATGTGTGCATGTGTATGTGTGTGTGTGTGTGTGTGTGTGTGTGTGTGTGTGTGTGTGTATGAGTGCGTGTGCTGTACAGGCCAGAGGACTGACCCAGGTGTTATTTCTCAGGCACCATCCCCTTTTGAAGCAGGGTCTCTCTTTAGCCTGGAACTTATCAGATGCTAACCTGACTGGACAGCAAGCCCCCAGGATTTATCGTTCCTCAGCACCTCTCCACCCCTGGGGTTAAAGGCCTCATGCTCAGTTCCTTATTCTTTAACTCATAGGTCCTGGAGACTGAACTCAGGGCCTCATGTGCACTACCAACAGAGCCATCTCCCCAGCCTGAAACTTTCTCTTTTGAGTACACAAATACACAAGCAATGCATTAATATGTAATGCAACCACCACCACCACCAATAAAATAAAATAAAATAAAAAATGAAATAAAAATGCCTGCACATGGATTCTTTACTATCTGTGAGTTTCATCCTCTGACTTCCAAAATTTGTTTGCAAGCCATCCCTGAATCCAGAGCCGCTCCTTCTGGATGGTGACGGATGCAGCGTCGTCAACAGACAACGAGGCCCTGCCACTGGGCCCAAGAAATGGATGTGGACCCGCAAGAGAGAGGAGGGAGGGAGCGGGGATCCAGCCTCTCCCCACAAAGTCACACTTGGCGGCTCCTCGCCCGTTCCATCCATCACCGCGGCTATACCCCCTAGATCAATGCATTGATTTGTTTGTTTTTCACACTGAAGGGGACTGCACAGCCTCATCACTCATTCCAGAGTGTGGGGGGAGGAAAAAAAAAACAAAAGCCAGCCACCGAAATTTGCATGGTGCTCAATTATACATTAGTGAACATCACTTGGCAATCTGTTCATATCAATTTAATTGGATTTTAATACTGCCTCTGATCTTGTTTTCTAATTAACAACAGTGCTCGGAAATAAAGCAGAACCATGCACCCAGCAACACCTTTGATCTCCACCATATGGAGCTCCACCAAGCTCTGGGAAAAAAAAAAAGCCCTCCTCTGCCTTTGCAGCAGGCCGAGGGAAGCAGGGCCCCCAGATGGCCGGGTACCATGGGCACCCGCACCCTGCGGATCGTCTTGTGCTCCAATTGGTCCTTGTTCCAGAGGCAAAGGACTCATTTCGTGCACTGCAGGCAAATGTGTGTCCCCAGGGCCAGGGAGGTTGGTGGATTTCGCAGCTCGGTTTTGGGGGACAAATATTTGAGTAAACAGGACCGACCCTGCCGAATCTGCTTCAGAATGGGGTCTTGCTGTCAGGACAGAGCAGTGTGTCAGGAGAGAGGGGATGGAAACGGAGTGGTACCTCAGAGGACATCTTTCGACCCCTGGGGATCTCTTCCATCTGTCTAGCCTCACCTCCAAGAACACCTCTTTACCTCTTATTTCTGAGACCAGGTCTCTTGTAGTTCTTACATTTGCTGAGCAGGTGAGGATGAGCTTGGGTTCCTAATTTTCCTACCTCCATCTTCCAAATACTGGGACCACAGCCCTGTACCACCAGGACAGTTTTATACAGCGCTAGGGATCAGACACAGAGTTCTTGCTTGCTAGATAAACACCCATCCAATGGAGTCACCTCTCCGCCCCCACTGCTCCTCTGTGCTTTTGATGTCCCCTGGTCTCTCACTCCACCGGCTATTAATTTTTGGGTTGACTTCACGGCTTGACTGGCCACAGACTGGGGAGACCTACAAAGGTGAGCATAGCTGGTGAAATTGGGAAGACAACTGAGGGTCTCCTCGGACTCTTTGAGGACCAGGCAGAGAACAGTCCCTACTGACTTCTGCTCACATCCAGCAGACATGGATTCAGCTTCAGGCTGACAGCACCTGCACTAGGAAGTGTAAGTGTCTCATGATCCTAGAAGGAGACGAGAGAGAGCCCTCCTGACTCTCTTGACCACGCCACACTCTTCAGGTTGTCAAATGACACACACCCTTCACCTGTCTCCAGGGGAAGGATCCTGAGTGCTATCCTCCAGCCTCTGCACCCAGAGATAAGCCAAAGCATCTACATCTTCTTCTATGAAGCCAGCTCAGCCAGTCAGCAGAGTCTCAAGGGAAGGAGGGAGGACGGAAAAGAAAAAGACAATTAGACAACATTATAACGACTCCAGGCAATGTTGAGGCTAAAGCGGGTTTATTTCTTTTCCAGTCTGCTTTTATATCATTCTAGGTACATACAAAGAATATGGTCAGTCCTAAAACATAAACAGAGTAGTTAAGGAACAAATAAAGCATAAACGAAGACCCATCAAGATACAAAGAAAACTTTCCTCAGCTGTATTCATATTGAGTCTACTTCTGTCCTAGCCCAACGCCAAATTCCTGCCTAAGCCTACTTCCGTGTCCTTCCCAATGTCAAATTCTTGCCAAATTTCTAGAAGTAGCCCCAAGAACTCTGAATACCTTTTCATGTGTTTGCTCACGGATGATCATCTTTGGTGAAGCCAGAGCCCCTGCCCATTTGGTTATGGAACTGCTTTCCTGTTTAGATTTGTGAGGGCTCCTTATGTGTTGAGCAGAAGTTCTTTGTTGGTTTGCGATCTATAAAGATTCTCTCCCATCTCTCTCTCACCCTTTAAAGTTTCTTGGCAAAGGCATTTGAAGAGGAGAAATTGCAAAGTCTAATTTATCATTCCTTCCCACCCCGACCCCTAAGATTGTTATTTTGGGTGTTGTATTTAAAAAACTCTTTCTCTAAAGCCAAGGCCATGCATGTCTTCCGCCTATATTGTCTTGTAGAACAAAGTGTGTTCGAAGTCTTGAGCAGTGGGAGGCTTTTACAATTCAGTCCTCGAGTCTCAGTGATGAGTAAGAACTTAGTGAGTCTCCTGGTCAGTTGGCTGTGTTCATTCTTAATCAGCAGCTGTGCCCCAAGTCCCTCCCTGGCATTGTTCTCAATAGTCTTTCTGGCCTTTGTTTTGTCTCCCATGAGCTTCTGGGTAACACCCTATCAGTGTACTGAGATTCCCCCCAGAATTACAGGGTTGAACAAAAAGCCCACATTCCTGACCTGATCTTGGCATTACGTAGTACCCTGGGAGTTTTCTTGTTAATGTGGCACATCTAAGAAGAAAGAAACTCAGTTGAGAAATTGCTTTCATCAGAGGGCCTGATGGTCATTTTCTTGACTGATGTAGCAAAGCCCAGTACACCATGGGCAGTGCCATCCCCTACGCTGGTGGTCTTCGACTGTGTAGGAAAGCAGGCTGAGCAGCAAACCATGAGGAGCAAGCTAACTTTTGCTCCAGCTCCTGTCTCCAGGTTCCTGTGTGTATTCCCATTTTGGGATCCATTGATGTTGGGCTGTAAATTGTAAGATGAAATAAACCCTTTCCTCCCCAAGTTGCTTTTTGTCATGGTGTCTATCACAGCAACAGGAAAGCGGACTCAACCATTCACCAAGCCTTTAAACCCTTTTTATTTTTTTGACAAGTTCTTGTAAGTGAACCATACATTTTGGCCATTCTCTTGCCTAGTACTGTTCCTCCCTCTTCTCTCCCCCACTCTCTGTTCCCAATAAGTCAGGTTCCTATGTGTATGTGTGTGTGTGTGTGTGTGTGTCCCACTGAGTTTGATGAGTGATCATAGCCAACCTACTAGAGACCACAGACCACAGCACTCTCCTGACCTCTCCTGAGAGGTTTTTGTTTGTTTTGTTGTTGATGCTTGCCTTTTTGATCAGGCAGCAGTTAATGTGAGGACTTACCACTGCTTATCATCAAACCGTTTAGATTCCCGTTTTCTAACCACTTGGCACTAGAAGCAGATCTTCCAAATTAGACACCCCCCGCCCCCGGGGCCTGTTTCTAGATTTTTCTACCCCCTTCTATTCTGCTTCAAACTGGTTAACCCTTCTCTCAGCTTATCTCTTTTGCAATGTTTCTTCTGATGAGCTGTAGGTCAAATATACAGGCTGTGATGCCCTTTCTCAGCCCTTCCGTAGAGCTATGAGTTCATGCGTGTCTCCACATGACCTGGTGACCATGAATCAAAAGACAAACCCTATGTCTCCACATTCCCAAAATGTGGGGGTTGGGCAGAGGCTGACTACTTACAGTAAGTATGCCCTCCAGGAAGTGACTGGATGGGAGGCAGTCCCCACTCCAATCCCCAGTGGTCTTAGGAAGGCTTGCTTCTGCATGACCCTCATGACTAGACCTGTTTGCCCACATCTTGCCACTTGGCTGAAGAGCTGGCATTTCTCACTTGGAATTTTAACCAGTCCGGAGTCCTATTTCCACACCAATCAGGATGAGTAAGAGTAGATGCTGTAACAAACAGCCCAGCATTGCGTTGATTTAGCACAGAGACTTTAGTAAGTTCTTCAGAAGCATACTCTCAGGAAGCCCTGCTTCCTTCAGCCTGGTTCCATTGTTTCCAGGTTCTCCATCTGCTGCCATATGAGGAAAGAAGAGAGTGCAGGAAGGGCCAGGTGGAGTAGCAAGGGCTGGACTCAGAGGAGCACATTCTCTACTCTCATATTTCCTCAGTCGGAGCCCGGTCACATGGTCTGTTCCACTGTCTCATGTGCTGGATAATCTCATGTTATCCAGCTAGAGTCATCTGAGAGTAAAGAAACTGAGTGAAGAAGACTCCTCCATAAGGTTGGACTGTAGGGCATTTTCTTAATTAGTGATGGGTGCAAGAGGGTAGGCGGGGCCATCCCTGGGCTGGTGGTCCTGGATTCTATAAGACAGCAGGCTAAGCAAGCCATAGGGATCAAGCTAGTAAGCAGCACCCCTCCATGGCCTCTGCATCAGCTCCTGCCTCCAGGTTCCCACCCTGTTTGGGTTCTGTCTTAACTTCCTTCAGTGATGAGTTACTGATGTAGAAGCATGAGCTAAGTAATTGCTCTCCCCTTCCACTTACCTTTTTTTGGTCATCATGTTTCTTCATAGCAATAGGAACCTAAACTAGACATTCTCTAAAGTTCATATGTTTGAAATCCCTAAGGTCAGTGTGGAGAGGGGAGACCTTCAAGAGCCCACATGAATGGACCAGAGCCATAGTTGACCATCAGAGAACATTTAGTATTGGAGGGCAGAGGTCTTATAGTGGATGCTAAGAACCTTTCTCTTGCTGTCTGTAACCTATGTGGATGCTTCCTGCTATGGGTGTGTGTGTGTGTGTGTGTACGTGAACTTGTGTAGAGGTGCACGTGCATGTATTGGCCAGAAATGGATACCAGGTGTCTTCCTCAGTTGCTCTCTTTTGAGACAGGGTCTTACACTGAACCTGACAAGATCTTACACAGATGTCCATCTGTGTTCACTGCTCCAGTGCTGACATTCTAGGTGTGCGAGGATATATGCCGCTTTTACGCAGGTCGTGGAGATGTAAGCCGACTGAGCTACCTTCCCAGCCCTTTCTGACACGTTCGTTAAAATTAATTAATTCCTTGATAGTTTAGTATATGAGCGCCGTATTTACGTCATCTCCCCAGCTGTCTCTCCGGGATGGGACCTGTGAGATTTCTCGATCTGCACTGCATGTCAACCGGTGCTGTCACCGTGCAGGCCTGATTCAGGCAGCCATATTGTTGGGGTTTCATGGGTGCGGCTTCCCTGTCCCATCTAGAAGACACATCTTGCAGCAGATGTCCTGGTCCTCTGGTCTTCTTTCACCCCCTTTTCTGCGATGTTCCCCAGGTCTCAAGCCATACGGTTTAGTTGGCGCCCTGAGGTCTCTTGTGCTCTGCACTTAGTCAGACTGTGACTTCCTGTAACAGTCTCTGTCTGCTACTGAAGGAAGCTTCTTTGAGGATGGGTGAGAGCACATTTGTCTACAGATTTCCAGATTCGCTGAAGCTCGAAGCCTTCACTAAATCCAGGCCCTGAGCCCGGTGCTTCCCCGACCCCAGGGCCCGGAGACAATATATTTCTGTTCCTTATAAATTTCTCAGCTTGTGGTATTATGTTACAGCAGAACAAAACCATCTGAGACAATTGTAGCTCTTTTTATAACAAATACATGGAAATACAGAGCTCGTTTAGGAACTGGAGACGGGCAGAGCAGGCACGGCTTTGAAATGAATCCTGGAAACAGACTACATCACTGTTAATGGCACTTGAAGGGCCAGTCTGGTGACAGGTTATAAAAGCTGCAAGGAAAATTGGAAACGTCTTTGAGATCTCAATGGCTGGCATCAGAATGTTGGAAGAAATGTGAAGGGAAGAGGCCATTCTTGTGAGCCTCAGGGAGAAAGAAGAAGCGAAGAACTGGATGTCACTTTTTAATGCAGTCAGCATTTTAAAAATGTGTATGCATGTGCAAGTGTATGTGTGTGAGTGTGCATGTGAGTGTGTGCTCATATGTAAGTGTACGTGAGTGTGAGTGTGTGAATATTCCAGTGTGTGTGCAAGTGTGCAAGTGTATGTGTGTGAGTGTGCATGTGAGCGTGTGCACATGTGTGTGAGTGTGCCTGTGTGCTCATGTGTGTTTGTGAGTGTGTGGCATGCAGATGAAGCCATCAGACACTCTTAAGCTGGAGTTACAGGTAGCTGTGAGTCACCCAATGTGGGTGCTGGGAACTGAATTCAGTTCCTTTGGAAGAGCAGCCAGTGCTTAACCATTGAGCCACCTCTCCAACCCTGCAATGGACATTTTAAAAAATAATTCTAGAGACTCTAGCTGAATGGTGTCCATGCTCAAAGAAGGCAGGAAGCGAGAATGTCCACTGGGAGACGAGGCCACTTTAGTTTGCTTTCTGCTGCTGTGAGATAGGCCCTGACCGAAAGCAGCTTGTGGAGTGAAGCCTTTATTTTATCTTACACATCCAGGCCACACTCCATCACTGAGGGAAGTCAGAAACCTGGAGGCAGGCATTGAAGCAGAACACAGTTTCATGGAGGACACTGCTTACTGGCTTGCTCAGCTTGCTTTCTTATACAAGCCAGCACTACCTGCCCAGGGGTGACTCCACCCACAGTGAACCGAGCCCTCCCACTGCAATTGTCAATCAAGGAAATACCCCACAGACTTGTCTACCGTCAATCTGGTGGGGACATTTCTTCTCAACTGAGGTTTCCTTTTCCCAAACGACCTGGCTTGTGTCAAGTTCACGCACACACACACACACACACACACACACACACACACACACACACACACACATTCATGCACACAAAAGGAAAAGAAAAAGGAAAAGAAAAAACCCCAAATGAGTAAATCTAACTGGGACAAATGCTGACATGGCTGTTATGACTTCTGGGAAATGTAGTCTTTCTGTGGGTTCAAAAGAGAGGAAACAGTGCACCCATGAATAGATCTATTTGGACATGTTTCCTGTGGAAGGCGGGTGAGGCTTTTGCAGGAACTGTGTGTGTGTGTGTGTGTGTGTGTGTGTGTGTGTGTGTGTGTGTGTTAAATAAATGTTCCGCTTAAGTTCCATCCACTCAGTGACTGCTTTGAGCAGTTGTTGGTGAGGATCTAGGCAAAGTATTGGCCGTGCAAGGTGGGTGGGGCAAGGGGTGGTGTTAACACATATCAAGTGACGGTCTCCTTAAAGCCTTTAAAATGGCTATCCCATTGATCAGGACCTAATCCCCCAACCCACAATGAATGAACAAACTGATTCAGGCTGCTCAAAGCTACCAAGTTGGTAATAAAACCGTCAGTAAGGCTCACGGTCATTCTAAGTTACTCTCCTTTATCTGTATCAGGAGAGGTATGTGATTTCCAGCATACTGGGAGACAGACGCAAAATCAAATAATTAGGATCCGGCCTGATAAGTGGATGGATGCAATATTGTCAGAACAATGACTACTAGTGAGTGGCTGAGACACTGGGAAAGTCTCCAGGTTGAAGGACATTTGAGTTGAGGCTCTGTAGGGTAGACAAGAGCTCGCCAGATAGAGGACCATAGTTCCCCACGGCCTCTGTTTCTGTACTTTCTCCCAGTGGTCAGACACCTGTCGAGTGTCAGGCCAAGGCTTCTTGTTTTATTTCGTGGTGCCCCTCATGAGGGCTTCTGCTGGGGAATTCTGAAGAAACGTTCTTCTGCACCTGCCGCTGTGTCCCCAGACCCTGTAGATGATCTGATAAAGTGCGGTCCTCACGACCTTGCAGAGCTATCGAGATGAGGACAGATTTGCTGATGCGAAGGCTTCCTGCCTCTGCTGATTGGCAGGCCTGGGGATTTGCATCTGTGGCCGCCCTGGTCAGTGAAATGCTGAGGCTGCACTCTTTACCTCGCCCTCTTTCTCCAGATCGTCTGACTCATGGGGATGGCCAGAGATCTCCAGAGATGAATTAGAGCCTAGAGGCTGCTGTTGCTTCTCATCTGTGTGACAATCTAAGTTTGTTTCTGTCCACACGGCTTTGGGGGTGGGGGTGAAGACCGGAGCTGTGTGATAACAGTGATCTACGCCAGCTATGAGAGTCAGCTGGCTACAGAGAAGGGCACGGGTCCCTCAAGTGTGGAGTCAGGCCCCCCCCCCACTTGGTGTGTCTCTCTTCTCTCCTGAGTTTTGTGGGAGGGGCCTCAGCCTGAGGAAGTGACAGACAAGCTCTCAGGGAATGAAGGGTGAGTTTTCACCCATTCACCAAGCAGTAGCTCCAGGCCTGGCCCTGGGCCCTGCTAGAAGGAACGTTCCCACATATGCTGGAACTCTGTGGAAATTAACATGCATGCGACACACGGGGGCGGGGGGCTCCACATGGGCTGGGAACAATGCTAAAAACTGCCGGAATATTAATGGATGGTGGCGCGTTCACAGAGCGAGTGTGAGCTTGAGATGGCGTAGCGGCTGTGCGGAAGTCTCCACACAGAAAACATTAAACACGCACACAGTGGCAGCAAGCTGGATCCTTCCGGGACAGATTTCCCACAAATGTAAATTGGTCGTTAGCCTCTTTTCAGACAAGGAGAGAAGCTGGCATCGTAGTTTAGACTAAGGCAGGAATTTTAACCCCATTAAGAAAGCCAAGCTCCGTCTCCAGCGTCTGACAGGACTCCTTGGGAGGTTCTGAGTCAGAGCAGGAGGCCCTCTCCAGGTCCCCGGTTTCTCCTTCCCAAGGCTCTTTCTCTCTTGTTCTCTCATGATGTAGGCTTCACTCAGGAGGCACCTGCTCTAAGGCCTAACAGTTCAGTCCAGCCCCGCTGCCTCCCTCCTAGCCTATCCCCCTAGGATTGGGTTACTCTATCTCTAAAGCTGACAGTGCTTTGGGGTATCAACTCCTACTCCAAATAAGTACGGCTGTGGGGTCAGATTTGGGTACACAATTACATTGTTTTTCCATCCGGTTATGAGTGGGGGCCATAGGTCAATCATCCCAGATCTCTGCATGCCAAGAGATGGGGGGATATTTCTGTCATGGGTCTAGGCTTCCTGACCCCATACCACACAATTACTTTACCGGATGGTTCCCAGAAAGATAGGTGTCACGGAGAATAGGGAGACCCTGTTAGATCCTTGATGGTAAACCATTCCTATCCATGAAGCAATATACACACATGACTACACTGACGTCTGGTTTATAAATAAGAACAGCCAGGTCGCTCTTAAGGACCTGTGGCCTGGAGACTGAATTGTGAGGTGACTTGTTACTGTGTTAGCACTTACTGAGACCATGGTTTGCTCACGCAGCCTCTTGGTGCAATCAAGACACACTGGGCTGCTATTGGCATCAGCGGCCTTCTGTATAGATCATACTTTTGTGTGTCTCTGTGTGCGCGGGTACACCATAGGTTTGCGTGCGTGCACATGTACATGTGTGAGCATGTATGTGGAAGTCAGAGAACAAGCTGGAGTGTCATTTCTCGGGAGGCATTCACTGCGTGTGTGTGTTTGTGTGTGTGTGTGTTTGTGTGTGTGTGTGTGTGTGTGTGTGTGTGTGTGTGTGTGTGTGTGTGTGTGTGTGTGTGTGTGTGTGTGTGTGTGTGTTTGTTTGTGTGTGTGTGTGTGTTGTGTGTGTTTGTGTGTGTGTGTGTGTGTGTGTGTGTGTGTGTTTGTGTGTGTGTGTGTGTGTGTGTGTGTGTGTTTGTGTGTGTGTGTGTGTGTGTGTGTGTGTGTGTGTATGTGTGTGTGTGAGTGTGTAGTGTGTATGTGTGTGTGTGTGTGTGTGTGTGTGTGTGAGTGTGTGTGTGTGTGTGTGTGTGTGTGAGTGTGTGTGTGTGTATGTGTGTGTGTGTGTGTGTGTTTGTGTGTGTGTGTGTGTGTGTGTGTGTGTGTGTGTGTGTGTGTTTGTGTGTGTGTGTTTGTGTGTGTGTGTGTGTGTGTGTGTGTGTGTGTGTGTGTGTGTGTGTCTGTCTGTCTGTTTGGATTTGTCTTTTATTTTTGAAACAGTCTCACCACGTAGTTTATCCAGGCCCAGTTTATCCTCTTGCTTCAGTCTGTAGATTTATGAAATTGTACCACGATCCCCAGCTGCTGCGGCCTTGGTCTATTTTATTTTATCAGATTCTGGAAGATCACTTGAAGTTCCAGTCTTCTGTACTCTCTACCCGTCTCAGATGTGAATGTTCGCTTTGGTCAGCTGCTTTCTATGGTCAGATTTTCGGTCTGTGAATGTGATGGATTACGCTGGCCATCGAACATTAACCCAATGATGAATTCCAAGGAGAAATTACATTTGGTTTTGATTTTTTAAAGGTTTATTTATTATGTATACAGCATCCTGCCTGCATATATGCCTGCAGGCCGGAAGAGGACACCAGATCTCATTACAGATGGTTGTGAGCCACCATGTGGGTACTGGGAATTGAACTCAGGACCTCTGGAAGAGCAGCCAGTGATGTTAATCTCTGAGCCATCTCTCTAGCCCTTGATATCCTCCCACTTCCCCTAGCTTCTACTCTTTTTTTGGGTATTATTTCTTCTTGGTTTTCTGGAGCTTTCTGGTGAACTGTTAAGGTAATAATATCAGATCTCTTTAGGTGTTTTGGTTGTGGTGGTTTGATGGTTTTATTTTATTTTATTTTATTTTATTTTATTTTATTTTATTTTATGTAGGCACTTAGTGCCATGAACTTGCCTCTTAGAACTGCCTTCATTGTGACTGTCATGTCCTGTAGGTTGGGGAATGTTGTGCTTTCATTTTCATTCAGGTTCAAAGAGGCTTTAATTTCCTTCTCCATTTCTGTCTTGACTCAGTGGTAGGGAGTCTTTCACGTTCCATGATTTGTGTGCTTCCTACCACTTATATTCTTGATGTCTAGCTTTCATACATGGTACACAGGTAGGATTAAGGGTGTCATTTCAATTTCCCTACATCTGCTTAGACTTTCTTTGTGTCCTAGTCTGGGGTCCATTTTGAGGAAAGTTCCACGAGCTGTTGGAAAGGAAGTATATTCTCTAGTGTTCAGTGGGGCGTGCTATAGATGCCTGTGATGTCCATTTAACCTAGAATATTACTTAACCCTGGTGTTTCTCTGTTTAATTTTTTTGGTCTGGATTACCTGAATATTGCCAAGAGTTGGCAACCCCCCATTATCACTATGTGGGGTTCAGTGTGGGATTTTTAGATGCAGTAGTGTTTCTTTTATGAATTGGGTACCTGTGTGCTTTGTGCATAAATGTTTAGAATTGCAATATTTTCTTGATGGTTGTTTTTTGCTTCTTTAATTAGTACGTAGCACCCTTCCCTATATCTCTGACTAGTTTTGGTTTAAAGTTTATCTTGTCAGATACTAAAATGTCTGCACCTGCTTGCTTCTTGGTTCTGTTTTCTTGAAATACCCTCCACCACCTTTTTAACTTTGAGATGGTATCTGACCGTGATGGTGAAATAGGTTTGTTGAATTTGAGAGAAAGTTGGATCCTGTTTTCTAATCCTGTTAGCTGTTTTATTAGAAAGTTGGGATCATTAATATTGTTAACATTGGTTGGTGTTTATTAATTCTTCTTACTTTGTTGCGACGGTGCGTTGTTTCCCCTCCTTTTGATGAATTGTTCTGGGTTTATATTTCCTATACTCTCTCTAGTTAACTTTCTTTTTAAAATGAAAAGCTTCTTTCAGTGCCTTCTGCAAAGCTGCATTGGTGGACAGAAATCGTTTAATTTTGTTTTTTGATCATGAAATGTTTTTCTTTCTCCTGAGATTGCGATTGATAGTTTTGCTGGGTAAAATAGTCTGGGCTCTCAGAGTTTACAGAACATCTATCCATGCCTTTCTGACTTTCAGTGTCTATTGAAAAGTCAGATGTTATTCTGATGCATCCGCTACTGTATTTGACTTGGCTTCCCCCTTCCCCCTTGCAGGTTTTGATATCCTTTTTTTTATTGTTCTGTACATTTAGTGTTGTAATTATCATATGTGTGGGGATTTTCTTTTCTTGTGCTGTCTGTTTGATGTACTGTATTCTTACTGTATTCTTTAGGTTAGGGATGTTTTCTTCTATGCTTTTGTTAAAAGTATTTTCTGTGCATTGACTTTGGTTTTAATCCTTTTGCTATACTTGTAAATTTGGCCTTTTCCTTTCGTCCCAGATTTCCAAGATGGTTTTCACTTAGATATTATTTATTTATTCATTTATTTTTGATTGATTAAGCGATTGATTAAAAAAATATTTTCATGGATTGAACTATCTTTGTCTTTGCTTTGTCTTCAAGACCCAACAATTCTCTGTCCTGTCTTGTCTGTATGTAGGTCTTACCTCTGAACTTTTTGTTTGGCTTCCTGAGTTTTTCAATTTGGGTTTTATTTCAGTTTGCCAGGTTTACCTTTAGTGACTCTCTTTCTTTGTTAAATTCTGTTTTCATGCCTTGAATCGTTTTTATTATTTCATTTAACTGTGTTTTCATGGTCTTCACTGAGGCATTTATTCATGTCCTCCTAAAGGTCCTTGAGTATATTAATAATTGATATCTTAAAATCCTTGCTTTGTGTCCCTGCTAAATTGCTTTACTCAGGGCCTATTGCAATAGAATAGGGTAGCTGGACTCTGGCGAATGTGTATTGTCTTGATTGCTCATGTTTGTGCTTCTGAACTGGGATCTAGGCATCCGAAGCTGTGATGTTTGTGGTGTTTCTTGGCATAGATATTTGGTATGACCTTTGTTGGGTGGGTGTTCTGTTATTTTGTTACTGTTTCCCAGTCTGGGTCCCAGCCAAGTGTTGTGGCTTTAGGTTCCCTGGTAGAGAGAGGTTCTTTCGGTTCTTGGTGGGCAGTCACAAAGCATGGAGAGAGGTTAGAAGCACTGCTGACGGAACACGGGTTTGGTGAGTGCACTTCCGTGTGCCATGGATGGATTAGTTACCCATGAGAAGCCTTGAGTTTTCACTTAAAGGACAGGGAACTCCCAAATGTCCCTCAAACAGGATGCTGATTGGACAGGATTGTAGAAGAGCCAACACTTGCCATTCCTGATTCGCTAATTCATGAAACCAGGGAAGGTGCAAGCCTCTGTACGAGGCTCTCTCTTGCTGTTGGGCAGTGCCTCTTGGAATATCTACCAGTGTTGCTGCCTTCTATCTATGAAATGCTAGTAGCACCCAGACTTAGTCCAGCATACTCTAGGCTCAAAATTGTCCCCAGGTGAAAAGCAACAGCTCTGAAGGCAAGTCGGATACGGTTCCAACTCATCGGAGAGCTGCTAGCTTGGGAATGAGGTCATGGGGAAAGGAAAGGATTGATTTGGGTCCTAGGGCCTTGGGTTAGTTCTTGTAAAAATGGGTTTATTGTGTGGCTAGAAGCATGGCTCGGTGGGTAAAGCACTATGCCACAGAGGATAAGGAGACGATTTCAGAGTTCACAAGTGGAATGGATTAGTGGATATAGGATGTGCAAGTGAACGAGCCTTTTCCAGGTGGGTGGTTGTGTAAGTTCGCTTGGGTGTTTGTTAATGTGGGTCCTGGAGTGATGGCTCCCTAACTACAATTTTCCAGGGGACATTTGAGAGTTAGCAAGTGGTCTCTCTCACTTTAGTATAGCCCTGCCTTAGCTCAGCCTAGCTCAGGTCTCAGTTAGTGCTATGCCAGGTGCCACTAAACTTTAAGTTCCTTGCTATGGCATAATGTTTTGAGGGAGTCCACAGTAAGGAGTCAGGGAATGTTAAGAGGAGATGATCCTTCCCTGGGGTACCTGGAAAAGGTGGGAGTCTTCCTTGGGTCTCTGAAGCTGGTCTTGTCTATGCTCACATATGATGGCCTAAGTTGGCTTTACCCCACTCACTGTTCCCAACCCTGTCCCCTGATGTTCTCCAGAGGGGCAGGGCCAATCTGGATGTCAAGATTGATAGATGAGAACATGGTTGTTTAGTGAGCCAGCGACTTTCCAAGTAACCCCAGGCACCCTTCTTCTGTGGCAGTGAACTCTCTGTCTAAGACGGTTCTAAGTCATAGGAACAGAGACTCGTGTAGGAGAGAGTGTGGGGCCGTGTCCTGAGTGACAGCCAGGTGACAGTCATTCCTGACACCACACTCTCTTCCTTCCTCAGGGGCCACCAGCCTGTTTCAGGTTCTCCCTGTGTCTTCTCGCTTCCCTTGGAACCTGGTCCCCAGACTTGCTCTGAGGTGAACTTGCTCTATAAGTTCTAACACGAACTATTATGCTCAAAGTTCCTGTGGCTTCAGGAGATACAAATCTGTGGTAATGCTTCAAATTAAGTGTCGTGAATGAATAATTACTTTCTGAATCAGAGGCGTTCCACTGAATGGGGATCATTATTGTGTGTTAATTAAAATCCCACTGATTATTAAAATCATATTTTGGGGTTTTAATAACTCTATAAGGGACACAAAGATAAAGCTCAGAGATAGGCATCAGTATGGGCTCTTGTTAAACCCCAATAAATATTGATGCTAATTCAAACATGTACTCATTGATTCATGAAACTAAGATGGGATTTCTACCTGAAACAGGCACAGATGTTGCAATCGGCTCATGGTTCTTTGCAGTCTGAATGCAGAGATCTTTTTGATCTGTATAAAGTCTGAGCTTGGGGCGGACTTCCTCAGGGTGCTGTGTGGTGGTGGTGGGGAGCTGAAGAGGGTGGTTTGGATGACTCAGTAGGCTTCTGCCCAATACCTTCTGGGCTTTTCCAAAGACAAGAAAGCTGGAGTTTGGAATCCTCTCAGAATCTGATTAGCATTGGATCTAAGAGCCTGTACTCACATGGGCAGCAATTCCAGGCTATTTATTACTCTCTATGGGACTTACCTTTGGAAACATCCTGGCTTCCTGTTGCTCTGAGTTTGACTGGGTATGCCTGGGCCGGTCCTAGCTCTCAGGTGATCTGTTCCTGCAGAGTCTCTATTCCTCTGAGGATGGCAAGGACGGTTTAACCCCCTGGGCTGCCTTCATCTTCCCTTGCTCCAGTGGCCAATGGAGGTGGTATCTAGACACAGCCATCGCTCAGTGCGGGAACGGTCATATAGCTCTCTCTTCTGTGGTTGGTCCAAGTGATGTCCAGCTGGTGCCAACTTCCTGCTTCTGGAAGTTGAGCCATCTGAAACATCTCAGATGCTCAGAAATGATTTTTCTAAGAATGGAGTGGTATCCTGGGAACGGGATGGAGAAACAGCATTACTCATCTGGGCAAAACCCAAGCCAGTGCCAAGGGCTTTTGCCTGGCTTCCCCCCTCCCCCTTTTGAGAATATCAAGCATACGTGTTTTGATCATTGCCAGCTTTCTTTTCCTTCCTTTCATTTCCTCTCCTATATCCCCGACTGCTTCTCTTTCCAGATCTCATGTGCCTGGGTTTTGAAAACTCACTGAGACTACTTCATGTTTCCTGTATGTGCATGGGTATAGATCCATATACAGGACCATGGGAACATCAACCTCTCATGGATCTCTGTACTAATAATCATCACAAACACTTTTTCTGATGAGGGCTGAGGATGGACCAATCCACGGATATGAAGATCAGAGCCCCAGGACCAGCATATTACTATGTCCATCTCATAGACGAATAGTATTAGAGTCTCCTCTAGGGCCCATTACCTCACCAGTCATGGGCTCTGTAGACCAGTTCGTGCTCCCAGGCATTGTTTAGTGTCTAATCTCCTACTCAGGCCCTAGTAGGAGATGGGACATCATTGGACGAGGCTGTTAGAAGCCAATGGAGTAGATATACCACCTGCAGAAGGGGAGGACAGAGAAAGAGGAGGGCCTGAGACTCCTCAGTCGGGTCCCCGGGGCCTGCAGTGGTTAGAGCAATAAGGAGAGTCCAGATGGGATTGGAGGCAGAGTGGGCTGGAGAAGGGGGACTGCAGCAGCTTGATGGGACCTGGCTGGTGCTCAGAGGGGCTGTGACCATTTGACTTCCCAGTCTTCTAGCTTATTCATCCTTATTGCCTGTTCTTGGCCATCTCTAAGGGAAGCTCCAGGGCTTGGAACTGTTGGCACAGAACTGTTCACTGGACCCCAGAGGAGGCTTCAAGGAGGCTTCTGGGAGGCAGAAGATAACCAAGCATCAGGCAAGGCTCTTGTATTTGGACAGGTAATGAGTCAATTGTGCCCTGCATTCTTTGCGGGAGGGTATAGTCTTGGGGGTCCTGGGGATGGTAGAGCTGGAGGCATCAGGTCCAGCACCAGAAGGGATAGATGGTGCTCAGGTAGGAGGGTTGGGATATGAGTAGGGATGAATGTTGGGAAGAAGTAGTTGGGGAAAGGCCTGCTAGGACCCTTGATGACTAGGTTTGTTATCAGCTTAACAGAATGTAAAATCATCTGGGAGAGGCCTTTGGTCTTGGCTGTGGAGGTTATCTCAATTGTGTTGAGCTGAGAAGACCTGCCCACTGTGGGTGGCACCATTCCCTAGTCGGAATCTTGGCCTGTGTGAGAGGGAGTCAGACAGCAGCAGGCATTCACCGCTCTCTGCTTCATGATTTTGGATGCTGTGTGACGAGAAGCTTCAAGATCTTCCTGCACACAGCCCAACTCACAACCCACTCCCCATGCTGCCCATGAACTGTGGACTCACAGCCCTTAGCGAATCAAGGGAGACCGAGGCACACACTCACAGGACTGGCTTGCCATCTGAGTCTGAAAACAGGCCCGTGTTGGAAAGACACATGTCTATGTGCTCCCCTGGATGTGGCTACGCTCTGAGCCTTTCGGATTGGTGGCCTCAGTTATTCCCAGCCTGGTTTCCTATTAGGAACAACCCCTGATCCCCACTCCCAACCCTGTCAGTTTGCAATGCAGCTTCTGGGGCCTCCCACTCCTTGTCAGTTTGAACCCATTTAGAGTAAGTCCTCTCTCCTCAATTACCCCGATCTAGACAGTCCCTCAGGGATCCCCTAACCCTCAGTGGTTTATCTCCTAGGTGAGTCTAGATTCTGCCAGTTGCCAATGTTAAGGATCACAGAGCCTAAGGGTGCTCTTCTAACGAGAATAGCTGAAACTTTTCCTCATTCCCTGTCTATGGGGAAGGGGTTTGGGAAACTGAGGCATGGAGGTGGCTGGCCTTTCCATTCTCTTATGCTTGGATCTGAGGACAGGCATCTACATCTGGACTCATGCAACCCTAGAGGAAGGAGGGGGCTGGTAGCTTTGATCTGCAGTCTCTCTTCTCCTGCAGACAGCTCACTGGGAGGTTGGGTCCTGCAGGGTGGGGCAGGCCCCACAGCTAGTGGATGTCTTGGTGCCAGGCCCTTCCTGGTGGCCAAGACCTCAGCAGACAGAGCTGGGAGGAGTGGGGTTGGCCTCAGCAAGCCCTTGAGAGGGAGCTGGGCTCGAGCTGTTGGTGGGGAGCCTCTTGGCCCTAGGTCCCATAGATTCATTTTGAAAGGATCAAGAGAGAGGAAATAACTTCGGGCCTCTTTTCTCGTGGGTTGCAGTGCCACGGAAAACCCACTCTTCATACCTGTCTTTTCTGGATTCTCAACATTCCCCCCAACCCTCACTCCTGGGAAATGTAGGGCCTTAGTGGACATAGGACTCAAAGACTAACATGGATGCTTAGTGTCGTACAGTCAGATATACTTGTTCCCAAACCCAGCCTGTGTCCTGGGATGAGTGACTTCTGAAAGCCCTTTCCTTCCTTCCTTCCTTCCTTCCTTCCTTCCTTCCTTCCTTCCTTCCTTCCTTCCTTCCTTCCCTCCCTCCCTCCTTCTTTCCTTCCTTCCTTCCTTCCTTCCTTCCCTTCCTTCCTTCCTGACCTTCCCATCCTCCCTTCCTCTCTCTCCTTTCTTTCCTTTTTTTTTAGTTGTGTGTGTGTGTGTGTGTGTGTGTGTGTGTGTGTGTGTGTGTGTGTGTGTGTTCATGTGTGTTCAGGGACATGTGTGTACACATTCATGTGGAAGTAATGGGTCACAGATCAATCATCAATGTCATCCGTCCGGTATCACTTGATTTCTTCTCATGACAGTTTCTATCATGAACCCCGGCCTCTCCAATTAGATTGGGCGGGTAGCCAGTGTGCCCCAGGGATCTGCTTCCTTTGACTCTCAGCTGCTGGGATGGCCAGTCACTGCCACCCCACTTGGCTTTGTATTATTAATGTGGGTTCTCAGGTCCTTGTGCTTGCAAGGCAAATACTTTATCCACTGAGCCACCTCTTCAGCCCCGACAACTAGTTTCTTTACCTTGCAAAATACAGGTAGCAATACCTAGCTATCCCTGCTGTGGTGGCTGTCAGTGCCAACTGAGCCACACTTGCAGCTGGATTTGGTGCTGGGCACAGGACCTGAGAAACTACTGTGATCTCAAATACACATCAGACTCAAAGAGAGAGCCTTATATTGGTTAAGGCAAGCATGGAGCAAACATCTGCTAGGTGGTACACGGTGTGGTTGACTATATGTAGATATAGAAACCATCTAGAGCTTGGCAAACAGAGCTGACATTCAACTGGGAGGAGTGGTAGACAGGGAGCCTCTGAGTCCCTAGGGTCTAGGATGGCTGCAATGGGGTGAAGGAAAAGGAACCCATAGCTTTTACCAAGGGAACTGCGAACTGTGTAAGTGGATCAAGAGGTTCTAATGACTCAGTATCCCCAGTGCTCATCCCCAGTGTCAGGAACCAGCAATGCAGGGAAGGGGTGCAGAGTAGTGAGAACATTGCCCCAGGAGATTGGGGGCCTGGTCTTTGGGGTGGGATTTGGAAGGAACGATGATGACTGGTTCCTTCATCTGCTTTTCTCCATCCTCAGGGTGGAGTGCATCCCGAGAAGGGTCTGCTCTGCTCTGCTCATCCAGAGTCTGGATGCTCTCAGGCTGGGAGCAGGGGCCCCTCAGGTCTCTTGTAGTACAGGTGTTTAGACCTAAAACAGCAGGGCAAAAGCCAACGCCTCTCAGCGGGGACGAAGCTCTACCTTGCTCTGGAGTTGCAGAGAACAGGGGACGAGAACGTAATGTCAGAGTGTGTGATTCTCTTGGCTTGGCAGACACCGTGTCTCCTGTTCCCCAGAGTTTGCACTCAAAGGCACCTCTGTGGCCCAGGCTTTGGCCTCCGGTCTGGATCAGTGTGAACAAATGGGTCTTGCTTCCTGGGGAACCAGTGACAAAATATAATGAGGCAGGCAGACTCAGGGATGATCTTGGGCCCTGAGTCCTCTGGGGATGGTCCCTTTAGTGACCGAGAGACCGAGGGGCCCTTTTCAACCTTCATGTTAAACACCTGTGTGCTCATCATTGTAGATAGGAGAGTTGAAGTCCTTCTGCTTGGGTAGCATTCGAAGAGAGGAAGCCCTGTGCTGGTTCAGACCTCACTAGTAAGATTCAGGGACTCTGGTAAGAGTGAAAGATTTCCTGGCTAGTGTGGCTGTTGGCATTTCCTCTAGGCTGTGCCCCACAGTTACCTGGCAACATCCAGGTATTCTAGCCTCATTGTAAAAGGGACAACTTGCCCCTTCCTCACTTTCTTGCTCTCCTGTTCTTGCTCCTGCTCCCTTACTCTCTACCATCTCTCTCCCCATTCCCCTCCCCCTCTCCATGCCAGCCTCTATTCCTCTACTCCTCCTCCCTCTCTCTCAACTTATCTCCCCATGCCCTGAATAAACTCTACTCTATACTATACCATCCTGTGGCTGGTACCTCAGAGGGGGCAGAGGCACCCCCTTCCCCCACACTATACCGCACTCCACCAAACATATTCCTTCCTTTCCTATCTTTTTGTGAAACATAACAGGGGTCAGGGCAAAGGTCAGAAGGCAAAAAGGCAGAGTCAGGTGGGGACACCCCAAAAAGAAGGAATTGTGTACGTGAGAGGCCTGTGGCAAGAGAGACTTTTGAAACAGTGCCTTTGGAGTGGGAGCAAAGGCAGAGTGTCACCTGGTGGGACAGAGGGACAACAGAGGAAGTTATCCATCACACTCTCGCTTCACATAGGTGATGTCCAATCACTGCTTATTGTCAATGCTGTGAAAGGTTCCGTTCAGGTTGTAGCATAGCTGTGCAGATGGCTTAGGATGCCATGGGTGGACGTAAGGATAAAGTCAGGAGGAGAGAGATGACAGGCAAGACATACCAAGAGACAGGAGTCTTGGGATTCAAGGTGTCTGAGTCATGGTAGGGGCCTTAGCATCTCCCCTGCCTAGTGTGTTCAGTGGAGGTAGAGACGAGATCCGACGGAATTTTGAAAAGGTGACTCTTTGTGCACACCAACTGGAGGAACTCGCACGGAAGAGATCAAAAGATCAGCCCATGGGAGAAATGGGGAGGGGGTTTGGAGCACAGGATCGTGGCTCTAAGAATCAGCAGGGCCTGGTAAACCAGAGGTGCTTTGAGAATCCTTCAACTTTTCTGTGGATGTCCTTTGGGGCAGAGAATCCTTTGCTCACACCTTCAGGACCTGTCAGCCTATCAGAAACTGGAGTCATTCATTGTCCCGATCGGGCACACAGAAACTTGAAACATCCCCTGCCATTCTTCAGTGAGGCTGCTAGGCAGTGAGACAGGACAGTGAGAACTTGGTGACATCTCTGAGTTCAGAGGCAGGGGAAGGCACACTGCAGCAAACTCAGCAGAGGAGAGAGCGGGTGATACCTGAGGCCCTGGCTAGGTGGTGTTAGGAAGGGAGGGGTGAGGAGTAGGTGGGGTGGAGAGACTCCCCAGCCAAGGTGGGCTGTTTGGAAAAGCCCCGACCCCAGCAGGCAGGGAGGATTCAGCCTGGGCCTGCTCCAGGCGGTGGGACGCTTCCCGCAGGTGGCCCTTTGATCTCCCAACAAATATCCCATTCAGCTTCTCCAAGACTGGGCTGGCCTCTGGCAGCCGGAGTGGGAAGGTGGGAAAACACAAGAGGATTGTCTGCCCAGGATCAGGGACTAGAATTGGCTAGGCAAGGCCGACTGCACACGAGGGAGGGAGCTGGCTGGGGTAGCCCTGGCGTGGGGATGAATGGCTGCTGGCCAAGGACTCCCCTGAAGGCTGCAGGCTGGCCTCAGGGCTGGGACTCCCAGGTTCTGTTGCTTGCCTTTGCAGGTTCTGGGGAGACATGGGGTGGAGAAAGGATGTCACGGACAGTACACCCCCTGGGGGGTCTCTCTCTCTCTCTCTCTCTCTCTCTCTCTCTCTCTCTCTCTCTCTCTCTCTCTGTGTGTGTGTACAGATTGAAGGGAGATAGACCTTTACACAGAAACAGACTGCCCCCACCTCAAGCCAACACCTCCCACTGGAGGCCCTGGTCTAGGGGTTGAGTTCCAGAGAGACAGTAGGCTGAATCTTGAAACTTTAATACTGAAAAATCTCATCCCCCCTTCCCCTAACCATTTTCTACCTAGAGTTTTAAATGAAGCTAAAGACCCGGTCAGCTTAGTCTTTGAAAAGATGACAAAATGCAAATGGCCGGACTGCTTTCTCTCTGATCATTGGTTCTGGATGTCTCCCCTTCCCTGTGACAATGGACAAGAGCCTCTCTAGATTGGGGGGGGGGCGTAACCCTATTTGCAAATTGTCAAGTTCAAGGGAGACAGCTTGGTGGTGGGCCAAGGGGAGCCTTGGAGACAGTGCAGCCATAGTTCCTGGATTCGCCTCTGGTCCTCAAGCCGTGTATGGATGGAGCTCCAGACAAGTCACATGACCCCTCTGAGCCTCAGTCTCTGCTTACAGTGCTAGTGAGTATTAAATGTGCCCATTCGTCTAGTGGGCTGTTAGCAGCTTGTGTGTGCCAGCAGCTCTTTATTGCAAGGAGGGAAAGCTGGTCTAGGAATAAACTTTCAATTAAACTATTTTTGTCATACTAAGACTGGGTCACAAGTTAAAAAAAAAAAGAGAAAAGATTAGGAGATTATTTTCTCTGAGTCACAAAGCCCAAGAGATGGTTTCATCCGTGGTCTGTTTTCTCCCTGACCCCTGCCTGAGCTAAACCATCTTTGAAAATTTACACCCGAAACTTAAGTTTTCCGACGTGGTTTTTCTTCTTCGCTCACCCGCCCCGCACATTCTGAGGGAGAAGCAGTCGGCACCTCCCTGTGAGGTCTGTGGCTGTTCCCAGGGACACTGGCGGGAGGAGAGGAAGCTAGAAGCTGTGGGAAGGGCAGACACTGGCCCGGGGGTCCCTGCAATTCACTCGCTGTGACCCCAGGCAACTCATTTCGACTCTCCAGCCCCGGCCTCTCACTTCTATAATCAGGACGGTCATATTTCCCTCCCAGGGTTGTTTGCGAGGATTAAATATGTCAGGGGTAAGACGTTTGGCTTGGGGAGCACAGAGAAACGCCATGGTTGTTAAGAGCCACCAGGTTTCTGTTCCTTGGTGGCCAATGTCTCCAGGTGGTCAAGGGAGATGAGCAGATGTGACCCAGAGAGACGTGTCATACAGAAGAGGATACTTCTCCATCTGCCTCTTGGCTCAAGAGGCCTCAATTCTTTCTCAGAGCGGAGTGGCCTCAGGACCTTTCTTTGGGTGGACCTTTTGCTTTTCATCGTGACCATCTGATTCTTCTCAAACAGCGCTGGGAAGATGCTTCGGAAAATCTCGACACAGCTGGCTGCTGGGCACGGATGGCTCTGGGGTTGTGCCGGAGCCCCCGGGCTAGCGGAGGCCTTCTGGGAGTCTGGCTGTCTGGGTGCTTGGCTTAGACAAGTCAGAAGCGGTTGTAGGAAAAGGCAGGACTTGCTCCCCTACCTGTTTGTTTGTTCTACTTATCTGACCTCAGAGCCCATCTACCCTAATGGCTTTTAATGACTGTAATGCGGCTCTTGATAGGGTCCATTGGCCGAGCTGCACAATGGCCCCTTTCCCACATGCCCTGTCTCGCAAGAGCATGTCAGGTGGAGCTGCCCCGCTGGCATTGTGGTGGGCTTTTAGCTGGGGTAGCGCAGCTTCCCCTAAAGGCCCTTTGTAAGGAGGAGTGGAGAGAGCTGTCCAGAGCGTGGGACTCCTTCTTAGAGGTGTGCCATGGCCTACGGGACTCTCAGTAAATGGCTTGGACTCCCTGGCCTTTACTTCCTCAGGCCTGGAGCAAATTGCACAATTTAGACAGTCACTGGTCAGCACTTCCTGTCCACCCGGCTGCCCTGGGATGACTGGGCTCAAAGATTTCCCAAGAATGGTTTGATGGCTGTGGCTGCTGCCCACCTGACTAGGGTGGACACTTCCTAGTTACCGATTGGCTGTTGCCAGAGAAATAGGACAAGGATGTACGGAGACCGGGGTCTCCCCCTAACTCCCACGGTGCAATTGTCCTTGGAGATGAAGATTTCTAGGAAGGGAAAACTCCTCAGTTAGTCAGAGCTCCCAGCAGCTTACAGCCTTCTGCCCGGACAGAGTCCCACTCCCGCTTCGCCCTTCTCCACCCTCTTGTGCAAGTCCCAGCATCCCGACCAGCTGACTCACCCAGGCCAGGACTCCAGCCTTGTTAGCAGCAGTGTTGTGAGGCTCTGACCCGGCTGAGGATGGGCCTGGGATCTTCTCCACCCACCACGTGGGTGGAACTCCTCATCCCTGGTAGTGTTCTGAGTCTCTCCCATTCTCCAGCCGAACCCTGGAAGGGGCACCATGCTTCCTAGCCAGGAAATGACTGGGACCGGGGTTGGCCCTTGACACAACCTTATACCTATGCAAGTGAACAAGCTGGTGTGGGGGGGGTATTTGTTACTGAACAGCAGTCTACCCGGGACATCGGTGCTTCGTCCCCTGGGTATGCGTGGTCACATCTGGACACACTTTAGGTTGTGGCAGTCGTGTGGTGGGGCACCAGTTGCGTCTGGGATGGGGTGGTCGTAGCACAGCCCCATGCAGCAGCAACGAGGTGACCCAGTGGGTCCCCAAGGCTCTCTTACTGTTGCCCTCTGATCATCGGGCCTGACTTCTGCCCCAAGGGATGTGATGACACCAGTCCGGGCTCTGGCCCAGGGTGGAACCACATTCTTGGTCTTCAGCGCTGATGTCTATCTGGGGCTATTGTCCTGGCAAGAAGTGACATCTGCATGTCCCACCCTCAGCTCAGAGTGAACGTGCCCCAACCTGAGCTCGGCCTCCACCTTCCCACCTGATTCTCTTCTGCAGCCCTGTGCCCTGGCCCCATCCCCGCCTCCTGCCTCCTCCCTGTCTCTCCACACCCTGCCCTACTTGGTTCATGCCCCTGCCACTTTTTGTGCGTGTGTGTGTGTCCCTTCTTTCTGGTTAGTTATTTTATGTCGACTTGACACAAGCTAGAGTCAGGTAGAGAGGAGCGTCGGTTGAGAAACCGTGTCCATCGGATTGCCTGTAGGCAAGTCTGTGTGGCACTTTCTTGATTAATGATTGACATGGGAGAGGCCAGTCCTCTGTGGGCGGTGCCACCCCTAGGCAGGTGGTCCTGAATGGTATTTAAAAAAAGAAGGTTGAGCAAGCTGCGGGAAGCAAGCCAGTAGGTATTCCCCCTAGGGTCTCTGCTTCCATTCCTACTCCTGTCCTTCTTGAGTTCAGACCCTGGCTTCCCTTCATGACAGACTATGAAATAAACCCTTTCTTCTACAATTTGCTTTTGGTCGTGGTGTTTATTACAGCGACAAGAGCCGATACAGCCCCTCAGCTTCCAAGCTCCTTCTGTCCCCTATCCCACGTCCCAGCCGGCTTTCCTCTTCACTGTCCATTAAGGTTTTCCTCTGGTCTGAGGAGATGCCTTCTGAAGTCATCTTTGTCTCTGCAGGGCTCTTTCTCCTGAGTGCTGGGGCTGTTCCATACCCCATCTGCTTCTCTTAGCTAACCAGGGAGGATCTAAGCTCAGGGGTCTTTTGTGGAGTGCCTTGGGCTCTGCAGGCCTTGACCAGGGTCTCGGTCGTTCTGAATATCCGCTCTGCAGCCAGAGTATCTCCACAGCACGCCCACACGGTGCCTGGGCTCTGCGAGCACCGGTGGGCTCCCAAGTCCCTGGTCATCGGGTGGTTTGCTTCTTCACACACTAATTTGCTGGTCTCTGAGGGGATTTGTGAATCAATGAAATGAAATGAATGAATGAGTTCATTCAAGTAGTAGCCAACATCAATTTTCTCACCAGTCAGGCACCTCAGATATTATCCTAAGATCTTTTTGTTTTTTTTTTTTCATTTTCAGTTCTGTAGTAAAGCAGACGGTGACTTATTCTTACACAGTGCACCATGGGTGCGGAGGTGAGCGACCCAGCTGGGGGAAGGAGTTTCTTGAAGGGTGGACCCAGTCACAGCCTAAATCTCACCTTGCCTCTGGAAGCAGACTGAGAGACTCACCATGTCCCCCCCACCCCCAACGGTCGCTCTCTGCTGTGTCTGCTGCACAGGTGGGACTGGCCTGGTGGGAGAACATTCTCGTGAATGGCTGAAGAGAATTCCTAGGTACCTGGGAAACGCGGCCGTGTCTCCTTTACCTAAAGGGAGGCATGGTGATCCCATGCGAGATGGAAAGCTGAAGTTTGTGGAGGCAAAGGGCTGAAGGGACAGCAAAGCTGGAGGGCACAGGACACGAAGGTGAACCCTCCTTCCCCTCAGGCAGTAGGCCTCTGCATGGCTTGGGACTGGACCCTTCTTGTGTGTCTGATTAGAAGGCAGGGAGAGTGGTGATATGTAACTGCTTCGTGACCTGATAGTGACAGCTATGTGTGCTATGCCCCTCCGGTGTGCAGATCTGTGTGGCACATGCTAGCCGGCAGTTAACTTGTGTTACTATCACTACTGCTCCAGAGAGCTTTGTCTGTCAGTCACTGACTCAAACCCTCAGGTCCTGCCGCAAAGGCATCCTGACTGAGCAGGTAGCTAGCTCGCCTGAACTGTCTTTCTAGACTCTGTTGAGGTGGTAAGAGCAAAAGCAGGGGACCTTGATGCTGAAGAAAGAGAGGGGCAGGGGACTAGGGGAGCCCCCCCCCAGGAACCCTGGCTTTTGGCACTTTCTCTGAAGCTTCTTTGGAAATGCTGGCCTGGCACCCAAGTCCCTCTTGCCTCATCTGCTTGGGCATTGCGACATCTGGCATGTCAAGGAACACTGCGCTGTACTGGGAGTGCAGTCTGAGTCATGGGAACCCTAGGACCGGAGCGTCCAGCAGCTGGGGCAGGGCCTGAATGGCGGGGCCACAGTTAGTCAGGGGCCTGGTAAGGGAGATCTTCGTTGTGCAAGCAGAGGCCTAACAGGAGTGTCCTCTGTGGAGGCAGGACTCTCCCGAGTGCCTCAGGGAAGCAGAGGCACTTTTCCCTCTGCTTTTCCCGTGAAGGGGCACCAGGCACAGCAAGGAATTTGGGGGCCCCTAAGCAGGCTGGGAGACATGGAACCGCCCTCTTTCCGTTTCTCCGTCAGCTTTCTTGAACGAACTTGGGCTAGTTAACCAAGTCTGGCAAGGGGAGTGATCGGAGGGGCTTCCCAACATGCATCGCAGCTTACAATCTCACCAGGCCCAGAGTCCAGTGGGGCCCAGTGACTGCAATGAATAAACGCATACGTCGTCAGATGACCCTCCCCGCGTGCAACCCACAGAAGGCAGAGTGGATTTCTGTGTGAAGCTGAAGCGTGGGGCAGAGTCGCCATCAAACACAGGTGCTACTGCCCCCACCCCACCTTCCCGAGTGCAGATCTTCCCCAGAGAGAAAGAGTCAGAGGATCCGAGGATCAGAGCAAACCAATTATGGGCCTTTGTATATTTAGCTTTTCACACCAAAAAAAGCTTGCGGGGGAAGGAAGAGCCTTTGAAATCAGGAACATCTTGTTGGTTGGTGTTGATGTTGTTTTTGGAGGCAGAGATGCCCCAGGAAGGGCACATTACCAATACACAAGGTTATGCCTAATTACCTGAGATAGCCTCCTCCACTGGGTGAAAATCAGTTGTCATCAGTCCGGTATTAATCACAGCAAAGGCGGGTTTTCAGCTCATGACTCAGGGCTGACTCAATCCTGGGGCAGGAGCTTTCCATGGCCCGGAGCTGAGGTCCCCTCTTCTTTTTTTCCTGGAAACGCCTAAGCTGACTGCCAAACTCCTGGACAAGCGTATCAACTTTTTCTCAGAGGCCCTGCACCCTTAGTTAAGCTCTTGCTTCCATGCTGCGCATGGGGGATGGAGTGGGGACTGTGACTAATTTGCCTTCAGCTCCCTCACCCCATAGCTCTTGGCTGCTCCACAGGGAGGCCAGTTGTCTGCTTCTCTTGCAGTGTGGGGGGCAAAACTGAGCCTCTGCTTTGGAGCAATGGAGGATGGATTTGCACCCAGCAGTTTCTGACTTTGAAGTTGCTATCTATCTATCTATCTATCTATCTATCTATCTATCTATCTATCTATCAACCTACCTATCATCTATCCATCCATCATCTATCTATCCATCTATCTATATCATGATGTATATGTCTGTCTGTCTATCTATCTATCTATCTATCTATCTATCTATCTATCTATCTATCTATCTATCTACCTATCACCTATCATCTATCTACCTATCATCTATCTATCTATCTATCGTCTATCTATCTATCTATCTATCTATCTATCTATCTATCTATCTATCTATCATCTATCTGTCTATCTCCATTGTTCTTTAGAGGTTTTATCCAGCACACTTGAAGGGAACAAGGGGTCTGTCCCAGAATGAGATGTGATGGTAGGTAACACATACATAATGCTCAGTACTGAATTTGTTTCTAGTTCCTTCTCAGGGAAGACAGGCCAAGTTATAGAACAAGGGTGATTTTCTGGGCTGGGTGGAGAGAAAGGTTCTTGTCACCAATCCTAGCCTTAGTCTGGATGGACTGACTGACTGGACATCCATCTGTCTCATTTATCTCCTCACTGACAACTCTCTAAGATCTTTAGTTGTTTCCTGACCCCGGAGGCTGAAGCATTCCGAGCAAGCTTGTGATGGAAGATGCTTCCAGGTTTCCTATAGATATCAATACCAGAACCCATAGCGTCTGCTTTTTCTTGTACCAGGGCTTGAACCTAGGGTGCCCTACAAGCTAAGCATTACCCTGCCTCCAGGTTTCCTTCCAATCTTAGAACCAATAGGAACACTTCTCTCCCCTGTCATGCCTCCTTAGCATAGAGTTGGGGTCCCCTAGTCTCAGGTGTCAAGGGTGAGAGGGGTGGGTGTTTCTCTCCTCCCACCCTGCTTTGAGGCACACAGGAAGAGGTTTACAGATCTGACAGTGGTTGGGGACATCCCACTCTCAGCTGTACCTGTTACTCTAGTTGCTACTTCTCAGCAAAGGGCCTGTGGTTGCTGAGGTCAGAGCCTGTCAAATACCAAAGAGTAGGACACGCTCAGCACACCCAATGTTCTCCTGGCTCCACAGGGGGTCTTTACCTTTCATTAATTTACATTTGCTTGTCTGAGTCGCAGAGTGGCTGCCGACGATAACCCTGCCCATGATCTTAGCATATAGGCACGGTAACCGTCAAGGACAAGAACCCTAAATGCAGTGGCCTGTAGTGTAGTGGTCAGATGACTAGTGTCTCTCAGCCGGCCACGTGGGTGAAACCAGTGTCCCCGTTTCTCTCTCTGTCTCTCCGTGGTTCCGAGTGTTAAAACTTTCACTCACTGCTTCTTTCTCCGGGGCGCTGGCAGCAGCATAGGGAGGACGAGAAGCACGGATCTTCTTGAACAGCAAAGACGTCCTGCATAGCTGTCCCAACCACGGCTCTTGACAAGTTCTAAGTCGTCATGGCCCCCAGGGATGCCGAGGTGGCAACAGAACACCGCAGCCTCTTCGGAGGTGAAATCCAGTTTTCTTCTGGAAAAAAGGCGACTTCTGACTGCTGGAGAAAGAGAGGAGGGTCTTTAAAAGGCTCCAGCATTCCCGCCGGCCCCCAAATTGTCGGCCTCCAACATTTTGATGATTTAAGTGTTGATGGATTAAAAACATGTGGTTCGTGTTTCCCCTAAATTCAAACACACGTTGAACTTAAAGGGAAGTTAAAGAAAGGGAAAGGATTCAGGAGAGCAGGTCGGGTTTTATTTACTCGGTGCTCTGATTTGGGAAACTTGGCTTGAGGTATTTATGGGTACACCTCCAAATGGGCTCTCTCAGGCCTCCGGAAATGTCTTCACTTGGCTGAGAGGTAGTATGCATTTGTGCCTGAGGTTGGAGCAAAAGTGGGGGCACTGCTTCCTTCTACTGCTGAGCTGGACCCAAGCCAACTTTCTATTTCCTTGGGCACGGGGAGAAGGCTAAACTTTTCAAAAGATGAGCTTCAACTTCCTGTCTTCCAGAAGGGGACACCCCAACCTGTACCACACCTCATCCCGATTTTACCCAAAGATCCTAACACTCAAGTTAGTCATCTTCTACTGAGCAATGCTATGTGCTGTTCTCGGTGAGTTCTGTAGAGGGGAACCCTTTATAGCTGCAGGTTCATGGACCACTTTGATCCAACAAGCAGCCCCACCCCCACCCCATCCTCTCCAGCTTCCTCCCTCTCTTGCCTGTTTCCTGCAGGGACTGATTGCAGCTAACTAGGATAGGAATGGGAGTCGCTTTCATGTGGCGTGAAGGCTGGAGTCTGGGCCCTCTCAAATATCTTCAGAGTTTTATGGTCAAGCTAAGGAGCCAGTTGACGTTTGTATAGAGAGCTCTGGCTGCAGCAGTGACTGGGCACGGGGCCTATAAATATCTCTTGCAGGTCAGAGAGGAGCGACTGCAATTTTCCCACTCCAGGTGAACAGCACTGTCCAGAAGTACTTGGCCACAGTTTGGTTGTATACCTTTAAACGTTGGTGAATGTTCCGGTTGGAATTTTCCACTGAAGCCAAGGATCCAGTGTTGGAGGATTCTTTTTGTGTGACTCTGAAGCAGACATTTAGATACGTCACCCCATTAGTCTCCCAGTCACCCCCAGAATCAACATCATTCCTCCACAGGTGAGGCACGAAGGATCAGAGTAGGCAGGGGCCTGGGATGGGAGTCATGGCCAGTGAGTTAAGGGAGGCGCGGCTGTGGGCCATTGGCCTGAGCGATGCCAGCCCTTCACATCCCTCCTTGGCTCAGCCACAATCACCATGCAAGATCAGGGTTTTTTTTTTTAAAGACTTGTGCTTCCCCTGGTAATATAAATAACACATGTTCCTTTTTCTTTCAGGAAAGTGGGGGAAGTTAAAACCACATAAAGAAAATTGGAATCACCATGTCCTTGCTTTCGAGCAACCCCTGAGTATGTTTTGTTTATATTCTTCATGTGCTGAGGAACATAGATGGTCATATAGGAGAAGGTCTGACAGACACTCTAGAAGATGAGTAAGCACTGTGTGTGAGTGTGTGTATGTGTGTGGATATGTGTATGTGTGTATATCTGTGTATGTATGTATATGTGTATATGTGTGTATCTGTGTATGTGTGTGTATTTTTGTATGTATATGTATGTGTATGTGCGTATCTGTATATATATGTATATACATGTATGTGTATCTGTATCTGTGTATGTATATATATGTGTATACATGTATGTGTGTGTATTTTTGTATGTATATATGTGTATATGTGTGTATGTGTATATATGTATATGTGTATGTGTGTATTTATCTGTATGTGTGTATTTATATTTATATATGTATGTGTGTATACATGTATGTATGTGTATATGTGTGTATTTTTGTATGTATATGTGTGTGTATGTGTGTATGTATGTATATGTATATGTATATATATATCTGTATGTGTGTGCATCTGTGTATTTATGTATATGTATGTGTGTGTATATGTGTATGTATATATGTATGTATATGTGTATGTGTACATATACCTGTATATGTATGTATGTGTGTATGTGTGTGTGTATGTGTGTATCTGTATATGTATGTACATATGTGTGTGTATACCTGTGTATATGTATGTGTGTGTATATGTATGTTTAGGTATGTGTATGTATGTATATGTATGTTGTATGCCTGTGTGTTTATGTGTATGTGTGTGTAAATCTATGTGTGTATATGTGTATGTGTGTGTAAATGTGTATGTATGTATATGTATGTGTGCATACATGTGCGTATATATGTATGTGTGTGTATATGTATGCGTGTGTATGTGTGTGTGTTTGAGAGAGAGAGAGAGAGAGAGAGAGAGAGAGAGAGAGAGAGAGATTTGGTTATCTTCTATCTATCTCCGCTTTATTGTTTGTGACAGTCTCTCTCATAGATCCTGAAACTCACCATTTCAGCTGCCCTTACTGGCCTTTGAGGGCCTGGGATGCTCCTCTCTCCCAAAGCCCTGGGGTCATAGTCACTCTTCTCCAAGCCTTGCTTTTATATGGGGACTGAGAGCTAAACTCAAGTCCTGCTTGTTGCATAAACACATTCCCCAGTGAACCCTCTCCCCAGCTGGGAGAAGCATTTTAATTTTTAAAGAGTAGATTCTCTTTCATAGAGTGCTTCAGTTACTGATTACTAAGGATGCTGTTGCCATTCATTTTCTCTGGAGACTTGAGTCTCAAAGAGGGGAATGATGCATCTCCACTTATACAAGGACGTCGCAGTGAATGTCCTCCCTGCTACTGCTGGAGCCTGTGTTCTCCAACATGGTTCCCAGACACAAATGCCCTGCTCCTTCCAAAGCCAGCCATGACAGCTTCTCTGTGGAAGTTCCTCGTTCTCTCATTCCAGAGGCATCAGCTACACCCATGAAGGAGGGATGCTGTAGAGAGAGTCCCAGGAGACTCTGTGCAGGCAGCCTTCCTGGCTTCCATGTTCCCTGAGACACATCTGGTTCCACACTGTGGCTCCATCATGCAGCCATATGTCCTTCCGTTCTCCTTTGAATGCGGCTGTGTATCTGTGTATGCCTGTGTGTGTGTCATCTCGCCTCTCTGTCTCTGTCTCTCTGTCTCTCTGTCTCTCTGTCTCTCTCTGTCTCTGTCTCTCTCTCTCTCTGTGTTTTCTGTGTCTCTGTGTATATGACTGTGTATCCATGTACACCTATGATAAAAAGGGTGGACATCTAAGACTGGAACCCAACCAAAGACACAATCCCCCGTTTTCGACATCTGCTAATACAAAATGATTATGACGGTGATGTAATTTTTTACAGCAGGTGGGCAGAAAAGAGAAATAAGAGAGATCATGAGTGTTCTTTACAAAGGGATCAGAACCAAAACATAAAGAAAATAATTACATGATAGAATTGAAAAAAACGTGACTGAAACAAAGACTTTTCCCAGGCTTTGGGTCTATACTTCCAAAACGTCTTTGTTGTGTAAGACTTGGGTTCATTATCTTGAGTCTGCCATGCCCCTTTTGGTGGGCAAGGAGAACCATCACACTCTCTGTCACGAGCTAGTCAA
Source organism: Rattus rattus (assembly GCF_011064425.1). Classification (NCBI taxonomy): domain Eukaryota; kingdom Metazoa; phylum Chordata; class Mammalia; order Rodentia; family Muridae; genus Rattus; species Rattus rattus. Next base: position 125,403,682 of record NC_046160.1, on the reverse strand, counting down.
GGGCATGCCATGTGTGGACACCCGCAGCTAAAGCCCAACTTCTCTTTGCTAAGTCTTTACTAAAAGTGAAGCCTGGGCAAAGCATCTTCAAGAAGCCAAGGATTACAAGGAAGCCTTCAAGGACACGAGCAGACAATGCTTCTATGGAGACATAGTTTGATATGATGTAGTGATGGGGTGCTGAAGGCATTAAAGACTTAACCTGAGTAAGCCACTCCCACTTAAAAATAAGAATCAATGTATTAGAGAATGTGGTGAAGGACCTGCTGGCCAGGCTGAGACTTACTGCCCCAGAACAACCAAATTAGTAAAAAGCCTTATTCTTACATATTAGAAGATACTTAGGATCCTTAACACTACCGCAAAGATGTCAATTAGCATCCTCTCTGAAAGTTATTATGTCAGCTAGAAATGTCCCCCCACTTGATGTTGACATAAGATTACTATGAAGGCGACATATAATAGATGGAAAACAGAAACACAGGAGTAGCAAGACTACTGGTGTTCTTACAAGGAGATAGTAACAGATGAAATAGAAAAATATTAAGTGATATAGTTGAAGAAAACTTCACTGAAATAAAGGATGACTCAAGGAAATATGTGATCCAGGAAGGGACACCATGTGTATATCTTTGAAGAAACTGAATCCAAGAGTAAGAAGTAAATTTCTCCTAAGCTAGCAGCTTGTAAGAGAGACATACACTTTAAGGTATAAAAGAGTCAAATATGCCAAGGTTACCTTATGGCCTTCTGAGCTATGTAGTAAGTGCCAGAGGACTAATGCTTGCTAATGGCAGGAATGAAAGAAATGCTTCTAGATCCTTTGGTGGCAAAATATTCTAGAAATATTGACCAACATGCACATGCGCACACACACACACACACACACACACACACACACACACACACACACACACACACCCTTCAGGGAGAACTCAGCCTTTTTCTTCGTTTAGTTTTTGTCTTTAAATTTTAGAGAATGCAGAGATGGACTAAAAATAAATGGTGGTGGGATGATGTCATCTTAGTTTGATGCATACATAGTCATGACACTGACCCATTCAAGTTTATACACCAGCGACATTTTAAAGATGCCGAGAGAAGCCCTCGAGGCTCGTTGCCTCCCCCTCGCAGGGAGGAGTTAGTCTAACATTTAAACATAACTGTAACTCCAAATACGTTTGTGTCTCAACCTCTTTCCTTAATTGAGAAAGATCTGGAAAAGAAATCAAATCCCACACACTGAGGGAAGTTCATTTGAGAAATAATTTTCAGTTTTCATTTCAGTTTCTTCTTAGTTTGCCTGGCACCTTTGTTCTCTGAGGCCTTTGTCACCAGCCTTGGCCCTGTGCTCCTGGTGTCCATTCCTTTTGGATGGGGGGCATACACCATTCTATAAGTTCGATCATGACCCGGTTGCCTTGTTCAGTTCAGGGATTGCCGATGGCTTCGGGTAACCATTAGTACAAGGGTTGCTTTCTGCTGTAACCAATACGCATGGTCTCTGTGTTCTTTTTAAAAAATTTGTTTATTTTCCAACAATGTCATATGTACGTATAATGTATTATATGTACTGGATTATAGGACTGGATTTTCAGTGAGTGTACAGATGGCCTCAGCAGACACTTCTTCTTCGGGACTACCACAGAGATCCCGAGACAGGGCCAACGAGAGTGAGGTGATTCGTATGTGGTTTGCCATTGAATTGTTGAGGCTCTTTGATCTGGCCACAGGAAATCTAACCGCTGTGGACCCTGGGGGCACAAAAAAGATGATCAATCAGTCCTCTTTTGAGTCCTACTTGGTTTTATGTCCTATGAGGCTATGTGGACCTGATATTTTTAGAAACACCAGCCTCCGTAAGCAGAGGGGATCCAAGTACCGAATCTCTTGACCCGGTGTTGACATTTCTAGGCAGACCATCCAGGGCGTCGTTCAGCACACTCTGAATGTTCCAGTCCTTGGAATTGTAGCTGGATCTCTAGAAAGCAAAGCCCTCGGAACACCTGCCTCTCAGGAGTGACTGTCCTTACAGAAACTACTGCCTAGGATGGGGGAACTACGGATGACAGGTTGTCACTTGGAAAATGTCTTAAACGATCCAAATTAGAGGAACAGTCTTTGTCTTCGATGTGCACATAAAATCGCCACCCTTTCATGCTTAACAAGCCAGTTTCTATTCACATTATCAGAAGCACAAAAACAAGCGAAGCGGTGGGTTTTTTCCCTCCCTCTTAATTCAGAAATGTTTTTCTACCACAGATTATATGAAATTAGATGGAACTCTCCTCCAGGAAGCTGTGGAAGGCCGGTCAGCTTTTGTTGGATCTTCTCACTGTTTTGACACAATTTCCTTGTCCTATAA